>NW_024582698.1:496073-577359 GCF_018398535.1 Haplochromis burtoni | reverse complement strand
TCTATTTGTGTATGATTGTCAGTCCAAAGAGGGAGAGAGGAAAGAGGGGAACGTGAGGAGAAAGTACAAGGTCAGGAAGAACCAGGTAAGAAAACAGACAGGGAACAGTGACAGGCACAACACAAACTGTTAAACTGACAAAGAGAAAAAAAGTCATACAGTCTGGAAGTTGTGTCCTCCCTATATTAAAGCTGCTATACAGAATCTGCTAAACAAACTGGGCTGAAACATTATGACCCTCTTTAACAACATTCCAACATAACATTATAATTGATCGGGGAGATTAAAATTAATGATATATTTTTATGTGGTTCAGCCACAACTCTACTAAACCCTAGCCAGTGATAGGTAGGCCAACTTTTGGACCGTCCAGTTGTCCGTATGACTGCCGCAGTACATACATCACATTTGGGTGGATGAGCAGCAGGTGCGTCCTAAAGGAGAAGGCAGGGGCACAGAGAAGGAGGAAGAGAGGGAGAGGACAACACCATGCCCACAGCCTCACAGGATGTAACAACCGAACTTGGGCATGCGCAACAAAACACTGACACTGCTCTCCAAAAACTGTTTCCCCCCTGTGGACAAAACCCTGCCCACCCCCGTTACATCTTAACAACAATTTTCAGCTGCTCCCTTGATTTACAGTAGCTTCTCACATCAGTTTTATTGACATAGCATCTTTCAAGAAATATCACAAAGTGCTCTACAACAAGAAATTCTAAAGAAGAATTATTACAATTATCATTGCAATTATTACATCAAAACAAGTTTTAAAAGATGTGTTTTTCACTATGTGGTCCACAGATCTCAGGCTCAAATGGAGAAAGTTCCAGAATCTGGACAAAACCTCTGTTCTCCTTAATTTTCAGCCTTGTAAGATACACAGCCAGCCGACCCTGATCACAAGACCTCAAGGACCTGCGTCTGGATGTTCAAGGGTGTGACATGAGAGTACTTAGAAGACTTTGTTAAAAGTCTTGCATTTTCATTCTGAACAATTTGCTGATGTTCCAAGGAGGGTTAGTCAAGACAAGAGAACAAGGAATTACAGTAATCCAGACGAGATGAAATAAAGACATGAACAGCAATTTCTAATTCAGAGTGTGATATGTGTTACACACACTCTTAACAGATGTGTTAAGAGAAAAAAGCAAGAGTGAGCCAGAGATTTAACACGATCATCTAAAAGGAACGCTGCTTAAAAAATTGCCCCCAACGGTTTCTGATAGAAGATTTAGTAAATGTGGCAAAGGGGGGCCTACAGTGTCCATTACCTTTGGCACAAATCTGTCAGGGGACACAAACAAGGACCTCTGTTTTTTCTTCATTAAGCTGAAGAAGACTGTCAGTCATCCAATTTTTAATAGAATCTGAGCACTTATGTAAGACCTGTAGCTTTGCTTACTGTAACTCATATGTGTACAGGCCTGTAATAGCCTGTGTAAACATGCTGTAGCAAAAAGGTTCTCTGATAAATCTATATGTATACCAATATGCCTAACAGGTAGTTTAAAAAAATCCTAAAAGAAACAGAATGCCGCTTTTTACAATATACTATTTTATAACAATGTGCAGTACAGACTTCTTCCACTAGATGGCAAAGTCCAACAATAAAACTTGTGAAGAGGTTTCCTTCTATAGTCAGCTGTCATATATCTATATTTCATATGAAACATATTTGACTCAAGAGATGTGACATGAATATCAAGTCAAATGTTGCCTAATCTTTATTTTAGTGCATTTTCACCAATTTATTAGCCTGAATGTAACATAGCTGGACTACAGAATGGATAAATTTGTCATAGGTCAGAGAGGCTCTGGTGGTCAGAGCAACTTAATAATTGTGGAAGAGTAAATAGTTCATATTTAAAAGTCACCAAAATAAAGTGTCCTCTTGCCCAGGGTACTCATAATCAGCAGCTTTAAATAAAGGTGGCTCAAAACACGGACACACACATCACACAGTTCCACGAAACGGACATTAAATGTTAGAAGAGCCAGGGAACATGTGCATACACGTTTTCCAGCCCCTTCATTTTGTATTCTAGAGACGATACCTGCAGGAGAAGCGCTCCGCCCTCCACCTCTCCTCTTCTCTCTAAATGCACACACATTACTCACACATACACAAATCATACACACAAGCTTTGTCATTTTACTGTATGTGGTAGAGCCCTCTGCTGACTGCATGTGTTCCCTGAAGCCTGATTTATTTCCTGGGACATTATCACCAGGAGTATACTGGAGGTAAATAAACTCTATTTTGCTGCCTCTCAAAAAACTGAAATGACAGTCAGGATATATCTGCTCTCCTGTTGCTGGATATCGTTATCTTCACAGGAGCACAGTGGAGCCATTAAACCAGCACCCACACATGAGAAAACAAAGTCACCCTGCTGTGCAGGAGCACTGACCATTGTTAGTGTTTACATACAGATAATACACCCACATTGTTTCTATTCTTTTAAACTAAGGGCACAAAATACACATCTTTATCTGACACAAACACACACACACACACATACGCGTGTGTGTGTGTGTGATAGTTCAGACACTACGAATAGGATAACAGACACTAAGATAACGATATAGTAATAGATAAGATATCACGCAATAGATAAGATTATGGATTAGATAGATCAATAGTATAGACATAACGGAAGTAAGAGGTAAGATAGAAATGGAATATAGAAGCAAATAAGACTCAAAAGATACAGTAAATAATTGGATATTTCTCAAAAAGTTTCAAGTATCATTTAAAGATTCTGGATAACATTAACTATAATAAAATGCATAACATCAAATTGTTTCTAAATAGCTGTTGTGTTAAAATGTTTTTCTTTGAATATTGTTGTAGAAAGCTCCAGTGTAGTATAAATGACAGGGAAGCAGTAAGTTGGTATTGTGGGTTGAACTCTTATAGCCAACTAAGCTAGCTGGACTTCTCTCATGTTGTTTCTGTTTCCAGACATGATTTTATTCAGTAGACTCTCTGAGCCAGCTGCCTTTCACACTCTCAGTGGACCCTGACAGGAATCTATTGATCACATTGGAATTTATAGCACATACTTACTTGTTTTTAAGTAAAAGAGGATTTTCATCCAAAGGGCCCACATGTGTATGCACCAAATGTTAAAAATCATGATTTTTTTCACTTCATTAGAAATGTTTTTCAGAAACACTTTCATGTTCTCGGTGGGAGTTGATGGGCTACTTTGTATCTATCTTGGTATGTTTATCTAGTGTTTCATGGGTGTGTCAAAATTCTCCTGCAGACCGGCTACAGCTCCGCAGAGTTATGTTAATTTGATGCTTGTGTTTCTACTAAACATAACTTTGATTTGCGAGAGGATATTAAACATTCGCATAAAAGGCTCAAAGTGGGTCACATGGGTAGAAGCAGCATACAGAGAATGAATGTTTTCAAATGAATGATGTGGAGCTGCCTCACAGTTATAACTACCACTTTGCAAACAGACGCGTAGTAACGAACTTATGAAAGAATAATAAAGATAAAATGAATGTTGGACTTTTTCTCAAGGACAAACATGAAACAGGATCCGTGTCCATGAAGACATGGTAAAACATGTCAGATCAGCTTCAAAGGCTATGGCTATCACTTCCAGCCATTTTTAATGACGCTGGTGTTTGAAACGTTTCTTCTTTGTCTGGTTTTGTCAGAAAGGCTGTAGACAATCAGACTGCAGCTGCCATAAAAGATGACTGATGTAAGAGAGGTGTTTGACTGCGAAATCGTGCTAAATGACTCGTGGGCATGTCAGGATTTATTCAAAGCTCTGCCAAGGGAGCATATCAGGAAATGTCTCTACACTCATGTGTATGATATGAGCTCCCTTTTAAATTTAGTGAAACGCTCCACTGTAAAACCAAACTGAGAATATTTAGGACTTTTGCACCTCCCAAGCTAGTCACAGCTCACCAAACAGCAGTTAAAAAAAACGTTGCACTAGCTAAAAAATGTTGAACATTTCTACTTTTGCCGACTTAAATATTTTTCCCACTTTAATGAAATGCACTTCTCCATTAATATAACACATTCCAGAGTGGGTATGTGAAGTTCCCAGTTTGAAATGAAAAACAGTGGGTTCCTCTTCTTTTAAGTACTACCTTTAAGGGTCACCACAGCACATTCATCTGCCTCCATCTAACCTTATTTCCTAATATGTTAGCTAAAATATTACACGTTCTGTCACACTGGCTTGTATATTTAATCTGTTTTCATTTTGACTAGAAAAGTTGCAACCCTGTGAGCAAACTGGGTAGCTCTGTTAATGTTACAGAGACTGTATAGTTAAAGGTAGGAGAGTGCTAAGAGATGTTTTTTTCTGATTATAAAAATGATAATATTCTAAGAATATGAGGCTCCATAAACACAAGATGTAATGAGTAATGGTTCCAATGAAACAGAAGTAGCTGCGGTACTTAATTTGAGAAGTTATAGTTAGACTACTAATATTTGCTTAAAAGTATTTGTGATCATTTTCTTACAAAACATAACTGAGCTTCCCAGCGAAGCAGGATCAGAAATCCGAATGTTTGCCTTTTAAATTTAGCAGCTTGAATGAATCACCTTTTTAAATGTAGATCATCTTGCCAATTTTTTAAAGACCCAAGCAGAAAACTTTCATTATTCATAGGTAAGGCTTTTTATATCCAGAAGTGGTGCTACATGTTGTTTTCCAGCTGAATGGAAACATTGTAAACTGTAGGAGGTTGTCGGTGGAGCAGGTTGATTGCTGCTGTAGCTGCAAGGTGCACTGCATGTCTTCTGTTACCCAACGTGAGACAAGTGTGCTCTGTATTAGCAGCTCCTTCAACCTGCTGTGGGGAGATAAAGCCAGAAGCTCTCGATATCAAATGTGCCTCCAGCAGAATGGAATAATGGAAGCCGACAAGACGGGTTCACCTCCCTGAAGAGAGCATCTGGACTCTAGCAGCCATTCAGATAAAAAGACAGAGAAAGTGGAGAGAGGGCCTGAATTCGACTTTCATGCTTCACATCTCAACTCGAGTGCTTTTGTTAGAAGTGGAGTGTTGTTTTTCCTCTCTCTCTCTACCCAGAGGAAAATTCTGCTGCTCGTAACAGCCCTTTCTCAGTCTCCAAAGAAATAAATAACCTCTTTTTTTATTCAAGAATACAGCAGAAATAAAATACACAGTTCAGAGGGAATGTAACCGATTTCTCATTTTGTGTCTGGTCATTTATAAAGCAATCATTTTTTTCCCTGAATCTCACTGTTATCTCATGAGCCGTTTATTTCAGACAAATAAAGATCAATGTGGGAAGAGAAAAAAACAGAGCATTTTAAATTGGGACTGGGCTGAAATGAGATGAAGGGTTTCCTCAGGACTTTGCTTGAAGCAGTTTGAGAGAGTGGTCAAAATTGAGCTCCATTATGTTTAGAGGAAAGAGGCTGCAGTAAAAAGATATCTGACTTTGAATTTGCCTGTTTTTAACACAGGGTTGACATAAACAAAAATACCTGATTATGACTCTGCAGGTCCACATGACCTCTGGGGTTGTCCTGTGCTGTTTGATACTCTCTGCTTTTAAGATTAGGCTTAAAACGTCCTGTTCTGATAGGGCATATAGTTAGGGATGGATCAGGTGATCCTAATTTCTCCTTAAATTGTGCTGCAATAAGTCTATGCTGCGGGAGCTTCCCATGATGCACTGAGTGTTTTTGTTTCACTCCCCTCATTTCAGTCTGTCCTCTATTCTTCCTGTGAAAAGGTAGATTGTCTTTCCCACTGTCACAGAGGGCTTGCTCATAGGTCAGAGGTGTCAAACATGAAGTATGAGGGCCAAAATCAGGCCGACAAAGACTGGACAGCCTTTGAAAATCTGAATGAGCGCATACATTTTGGACGTTTAACTGTATGTGCATTGGGTTTTTAAAGCTTTTTGTATTGAATAGCTGGGTCCAGAGTGAGCTTTAGAGCTGTTGGTACGTGGGCTTTAAAGCCAATTACCTCCTGTCTCCTGCTGTAAGTGGATTTTCTCTGTGTAAGGGGGGGGAGGGGGTATGTTTATTTATGAATGCATTACATAATGTTTTACAAGAAAAAATTAAATCACCAAAAAATGTAAACTTTTATCAGGGATCTTTACCTTACAATGTAAAGTGATTTGAAGCAACTGTTGTTGTGGTTTGGCACTAGATAAATAAAGCTGAATTAAATGTTAGATTTTACTGATTAAAGACTAGAGCCTCTGAGTATTGTTCCTGAACAATGGAGAGTTTTCAGATCCAGGCTCTTTATTGTGCTGTTCGAGCCATTCCTTAGCAATTTTGTGGTTTTGATGTGGCAAAATGTTCTCCTAAGATAAGGTGCTGCTGTCAGTGAGTGTGGTTAGTAAAATGGGCTGTACTTACGTAGCACTTTTCTACTCTAATTTAACACTCAACGCGCTTTTTACCACAAGCATCACTGACCCAGTCACACGGTGCTTTAGTCTAAAAGTACTTTGCCTAACATTCATGCATATACTGGGGACAATTGGAGTTCACCGTTCTGCCCAAGGGCAAATGAACCTGCTTTGCCAAGCTGTGCTTGGTCTGCAGTGTTTAAGTAAGTAATGGTGACCAGTGTCAATAAATGTCATCATTCATAATTAAAACTGTCACATCCACACATTTATTAATTCTGTTTCAGTCACAAATATTCAGATTTCTACTGGTAGTTGTTTTCCTTATGCCAATTTAGGCTACTTTGTCACTATACATAAAAATAAGAAAAGCTAGTGTACTGTTCTGGCAGACTGAGGGAAATAGCTTCCTCCCTGCAGATATTTCCTACACAGTGTATATGTAGTAATGACAAGATTGCATTTAATCAAATAAGCTGCTGTGGGCAGGTCATTATCATCAATCAACCACCATTTCTAACTATGTAAAATGACCACATAAATCTGATTTTATCTAGTGGACATGTGCAGTATATTTCCTCTCCATCCATTACTGACTGAAGCCACACACTTGTTTCCTCAGTTAATTTTTAACAGAGTGAGAGGCAACAAGCAGGAAAACAGGTAAATGGATCTTTGTTCCTAGTTTTCCATCTGTGATAAGAGTACAAGACCTTGTGGTGCAAATGTACAAGTATATTTTTGTACCAGGCAGGCAGACTGCTGCTCAAACTCAGACAAGCCTACACTCGTTCATTTTAATGTTCTCTGTTTTGTTTCATTTAAAGATTGTTGATACATTTAATTGTTGCCAATTTGATTCATTTATCTGCTTTATCCACTTTCTACTTGCTTAATATAATTTAGAGGATATTATCTAATTCCTTCACTGTATGCCTCTCTGCTTTAATAAAAGTGCACAGCAAAATCTCCAGTGTTAAATTAACACTGGAGAGTGTTTATATGGGTCCACACCTCTGAGTCTTAAATACAACACTGTTGAGTGTTAAATTAACACTTTTGACAGTGTTATATGTTTAAAAGTAACCTAGTCAGTTTTGAAGATTAACAATGGCTAACACTGAGCAGTGCTGATTTTCTAACACTGGAATATTTCTAACATTTTGAGTTATTTTCCAGTGTTAGAAAATGTTTGCCTTTAGACAACAATTCTGATGACAAAAGAGCCAAACGGGACAGGCAAAGAAAAAAAAAGAAAAAAAAGCAGGAAGTTGGTGATGTTTTTTCCACAGTGAATGAATCATTTGGTAGTGAATATCTGGGGGGAAACGAAGGTGTCTTTGGGATTGGGTCAAAATATATTTATGTATATTTGGGTGTTTGGGCTAATAAAGGAACAGTCACCACATCCACTCAAATTATCCAGAGAAAGTAGGGCTGCTTAAACATCCATCTATCCATTTTCTTACTTATCCATTTCAGGGTGGAGGTGGCCTATCCCAGCTGTCAACTTAAACAAGTTAAACATAAATGAATAACAGATTTCAAAATATTATGAGAAAAATATATTTTAAAAATTGGAAGAATTTAGTATTACCTTTTATATTACTTAGCAAAAAGTTATGCATTACTGTCCAAAACTTTGGATGAACTCACAATTTGCACTGGCTTAGAGTAACATTTGCATTTCCTCTTACTCATGGAGAAGTGTCAGCGACAGCAGACGGTGGCTGGTTGTAACTACAGCAAGTGTCAGTGCACCCAAGTTGTGGTTCAACATGAATAGGTCTGCACCATCTCATTAAAGAAGAAATTTAGACCACAGGTACCGGTCAGTGAGTTGTTTGGTACTGCGAGAGTTGAGGCTCAGGTGTGAAATTTATGGTTTTCAGGGACTTCAAGGTTCCCTGGGTCTTTTCCCATGTGTCATGAATAAATCCTTCCTTTTTTGGTTGCTGTACTTGTTTTATTTTGTTGTATTTTTCTGCAGCACCTTAAAAAAGGCCGGTCCGTGAAAATATTGTCAGATATGGCGCCAAAAAGGTTAGGGGACTGCTGATCTAGAGGAACTAACTCTGAGAACTGGTGAGCTAGTTAATTCAAGACTACTTTTCATATATTAAAATAATTAGTTTCTTCTTTGTTTCTTCTTTTAAAACAGAAATGATATTGTACATTTCACTGCCCTTTCTGTGGTGTAGTGGGAGGAGAAACTGCCAAGAAGGTGTTGTGTATCATCTGGACAGAGGAAATAGGACAAGGAGACTTGGTGGTGGAATGACAAAATGCAGGAAAGCATTCAAAGGAGAAGGAGGCTAGGCTTGGAAGCTGGGCATACAACAAAGATAGAGGTGGCAAATCTAAAGAAAAAGACATAATGAATTACATGGGAGGCTAGATACTTAAGACAAAGAAAGGTACTTGTATCAATTTGTCAAATAGAGATATTAAGCTGGAAAGGATGTGCAACAGGTTAGGGTGATTTAGGAGTTGGAAATATGTAAACAAGTGAAGAGAGCGTACTGGGAAGATGAAAGGAGTATTTTGAGGAGTTCATGAGTGAATGAGGGAGAAAGGAGGACAGATGGAGGAAAGTTAGTGAATCATGAAATACCGAGGATTGTGGAAAGGCAGATGGTTCAGATGACATACCTGAGATGTCCAGGAGAGAGGGCAGTGGACTTTTTGGTCAGACTGTTTAACACAATCTTGTAGAGTCAGAGGATCCCTGAGAATTAGTATACTGACACCAATTTTTAAGGACAAAGATGATGTGCAGAACTGTAGTAACTATATGACATGAAGATTAAAAAAAAAAAAAGAGTTGTTGAAGCCAAGCTAAGAAGAGAGGTGGTGATCAGCGAGCAGCAGTATGGTTTCATGCTGAGAAAGAGAACTACAGATGCAGTATTTACTTTCAGTTTGTTAATAGAGAAGTATAGAGAACAGGTTGAACTGTGTTACAGAGATAATACAAGGTATAGTAACAAGAGAGGAACTGTGATAGTGCATGATGAAGTTCAGTGGCAGAGAAGTATGTCAGGGTGAGGACAGAGACAGTGGTGAGGTGCACAGCAAGATAACAGATGGAAGACAATGTGATGTGTATTTAGAGCAGGTAGAAGGGAGCCTGGAGAGGTGGAGATGGAGTCAGAGAGACTGGGGTATTGTGAGAGCGATTTCACACCTGTACTTTGTTTCCTCTGGTCCAAATCAGTTGATGAGTTTGTAAACTTGCAGCTTTTTCCCATGATTTGGTTTCTTTTCACACAGAGAAAAATCCAAGTGAACATTTTTTAATCCGTTGACTCTGTGAAGGCAACTTCTGTGACAATAATTAAGTCCACAACAAATTTTCCAAAGGGGACAATGAAGTATATTTATCATATCCAAGCGAACCAAAATGTGTCGCTACAAACCACGACGTGGGAATATTCAATCTGCTTATTAGCCAGGCAAAAGTAAATACAGGAAGAAGGAGCTGTTTTATGGACTATTGGAGAACACAGAGAATTTATGGCTAGTAGCCCATACAGACCTTTGCACATATATATAGTACCTTGCTGCATCCCAGAAGACAAAGCATAACTGACTACACAAAGTTATTTAGCTCTAATTTGCAACATTTTTCAGAATATTAAGCAGCATCCCAGGTCATAACCAAAAAAACCTTTAATATTTTCTTACAACTAGATTACCTATTGTGATCCGGGCATCCGATTCCATTCGATCTTTTAAATCACGGTTAAAAACCTATTTGTTTAATCTCGCCTTTCCTGCTTGTTAATGCTCGCACCTGACTCTTAGACTTACTCTATTTTTCCTTATACATATTTTTTATGGCTTGTGCTTTTATGATTTTATTTTAATATGCATTTTATATTACCCCTGTGTATTAGTGGCATTGACCTGTGAGTATATTTGATACTTTGCTAAGGCCTTATAATACTCGTGTTACTTCTCTGTCTCTTATGTTAAGCACTTTGGTATACCGCTGGTTTTTAAATGTGCTCTATAACTAAAGATTGTTGTTGTTGATTGTAGATTACAACAACATGGTACAGAAGCAGCTCCCTGATCTTGATCCAATTCCAGGCATTCCCACTGAAAAGAAAGAAAATAGGCCCAGCAAATTTTGAATTTCTTTTGGCATTAACAAGAAAGTGTCAATCACTGTCATCAGTCACCATGTGACTGTTAGGTGTGGCTGTGTGCAGACAGGAATAGGACCCAAGGTGCAGACTCCGGAGACAGTCGTGAACTCAAAAAGGCTTTAATTTGGTACTCAAAATACAACATAACTGAAAAAACTCAAAACAAACTTAAACTGAAGGAATGCCAGAACACACAGCTAGGAAAACGGTAGATCGCGACACAGACACAGAGAAACACTGGGCTTAAATACACAGAGGGAGCAATCAGGGAATGGGTAACAGGAGGGAAACACAGCTGGGGCAAATCAGGCCTAACGAGACAAGAGGAAGCAAAACCAGACACATTAACATCAGACATGGACTTTCAAAGTAAAACAGGAAACACATAACACAGACTGAACAAAGACACAGGCTCATATGCAGGCACTACAAAGGGAACAGAGACGTGGGAACAGGGCAGACACAAACACTGACTGAACACGGGTATATAGGAACTTAGGATACACATAGACGCGAACTAGACAAGGGGATGCAGGTGATAGGGGAGACAGAGCAACTAAAGAAGACAGAGACATAAGCCATAAGACAGAACTCAAAGAAACCAAAAACTAGAAAGTATAAATAATATCATAAACTCAAAAACCCTGGGTCGACGACCCAGGCATCCTAACAGTGACGGACCAATGCAAGCAATAAACCAGTGATTTGCAGATGCAACCTTCAGATTCTATCCAGCATGATTTCCTCCCAAAATAATTACTCGAACTTTCCCCCAGACAATGTTCAGTTTCCAAACCAGTCTAATTATAGACTGGTTCTCAAAAAGCACCAAGGAAGAACTGGCTCTGCAGAGGCGCCAGTGTTCTGAATCCGACCCTGGCTGTGCCCACTCAAGGCAATACTTGAGATTCTGCATCTCAGAGGCAGGGTGCTAAGAATAGTGTTGGGCTATATTTTTAAGAATACCGCAAAATGCTGCACAGAGCAGATGAGGGGGGCTAGAAGTCAGACATAGGAAGAGAATCTAGTAAAAGAACCCACACAGACTAATCTGTCTTCACAATGAAGACTTTGGGAGAACTCTCAAATTAAATACACACACCAAGGGCGATAGATAGTAAGGTCCAGGTGAATCAGGAAAATAATGGGGACGGGGAAAAGGAACAAAAGTGGGAAGTAAAAACACAGAAGGCTGCAGGAGGAGATAACGTTAACTACAAGATGGTCTAAGAACAGATCCAGATACATGATACAGAGAACAACAGGAAAAGACTATGGAACTGATGGCAATACCAAAAACACTGGCAGCCATCAGTGCTACCCCACAGTCTTCTAGTAGATCCTTCTCTCAACCCATCTGGTCACGGCAGATAGCCGCCCCTCCATGAGCCTGGTTCTGTCAAGGTTACTTCCTGTTAAAAGGGAGTTTTTCCTTCCCACTGTCCCAGAGTGCTTGTTCTTCGGGGGACATATGATTCAATTCAATTCAATTTTATTTATACTTTATACAGCACCAAATCACAACCACAGTCACATTAAGGCTATTGTAAGGTCTACCTTACAACAACAGTGAATAAAACTGAAATGAGTTGAATAGATGCACTAATGGTATAAGTGTGAAAATCCTAGGTGGCTTTCTTCTTGATTTCACAAAGAGTCACAAGATACTAGACCTCTGACCTTAACCATGATTTAAATCGTCTGAGACTTTTTGTAGATGCACCTATAATTTGAAAATCCAACATCATCATGTTCAAAAAGTTGGGTATCCACACCACCCACCTGTCAGGGTGATGACAAAAGCCTATCAGCCTTTCATGGCTGATAGGTAAAAAGTAAAGTTTAATTTCTTCAGTCATTTTCCTATGAAGCATAAAGTCCTTACGAAATTGAGTTCTATGCTTTGGCTGTAGTCCTTTATTACCTCGTAAACCTCACAGTGGATGAAAAGTGATGCGGCGATTAGATCTGTCAGAGATGTTTTCCATCAGGGAATTGTGTTGTGGTTGTTGTTTACCCCTCGTTGCCCTGAGGTTCTCACATTATTCATCTCCTGGATATTGCAGTCAGAGTTGTAGCATTAGCACATTGATAAATATATTTTCTGTTTGCTGACAATATAATCATTCGTCTTGAGGTCTTTCAATCATTGACTCCATTTCCCCCTTGCACACACACAAAGGTTGCCATGGAGATTTGCGTCCTGCGCTCTGGAGGTTGCCATGGCACCAATGTTTACCGGTGTTTTGTTGGCACGGTGATCTCTCTGCCTCCACCAGAATGAAGCAGTTTAAGTTTGCGGCTGTTGAACACTGCTGGATGTTTACAAACTCCTGAAATGGATCGCAATGACTGACATCGAAAGAGAGGAGGACGCGGGTGAGACTGATAGTGAGGGGAGAAAGGCGTGGGTTTATGGATATGATCTGCCTGTTGAAAGCATCATTGAAGTGGCTATGAGCGCCAATGAGGATACTCAAAGGAAAAGAGCAGCATTGTGCTGAGCTATAGCTGCATAATAAGGAATATATGATTTTTCAGTTTTATCACAACATCTTACCATTGGTCTCCCTTTTCAAAGCTGTATATTAAAAATTCTGCCCTCTGTGGTGCACATTAAAGGAGAGTCTGAAGAAGGGACACAGAGAACAGGCTAGTCATTCGAATCTATTTTAACACTCAACATGACTTCACATTTTTAGATAATAGCACCAAAAGATTTCCTCCCTGTTTTGGTGTAAGTTCAAAGAATAGTTTATTCTGTTTGCCGAGAGCCTGACTGTTCTTCATCCTGGTTTAAATACAAACAATCAGATACTAGAAACACACTCCCGACTCAAAGACTGGAGGGAAAAATAAGGTTAATATATGAAGACTGAAATGTTCAGCTCAGTTGCTGTCTGCTGATAAAAGGCAGTTTCTTGAACCTGGTCTCCGGTGCAATGTGATGAAATGCCTTTATCTCTGGCAAACGTATCCTCCTTGAAACCAAGTAGGTTTTTACACAGATGAGGTTTCCTAGGAGACGAGAAAAGAGAAAGTAAATGGCAAGAGAAAAAGGCAGGCTCCACTGAGCTGCTATAGTATACTGTCTGACACAGAGGTGATGCCTTTAACGAGTGATATTCTGACCATTATGTCAGAACTTTGACCTCTTTTACATTTTACCCTCACGAGTTTTAACAGCAAATCCTACCCCAAAAACAACAAGGGTTCAAACCTGTGGGTGAGACCTCCATCCAGTCAATACCCTCCAGCTCCGCAAAGCATTTCATGGACATAATTATCAGAAGTGATGTCAGTGTAATTTAATTAACGTGCTAAAGGCGAGAAGGAATAATAGGAAGACAAGGCATGTAACATAATACAAACTTAACTCATTTTGTATTCTGTTTAAGTCAATTTTTCTGTATGCTGTAGCAGCAAATCACAACAACAGAGCCTTCAGTAATTAAGAGAAAACCCAAAGAATCAGACAAAGCCCTATAAGCAAGCATTTGGTGACAGAGGGAAAGAAAAACTCCCTTTTAACAAGAAGAATTTATTCAACAGCGCCAGGCTCAGCGAGAGGCAGCCATCTAATGTGGGAGGGAGACCAGATAGACTGAAATGAGGTGAATGAAGAAGAAACACTCAGTGCATCGTGGGAATCGTCCAGCATCGTATCTAGGAGAGGCTAGCTGGTTCCACAGAAGAGGTGTCTGAAAGCTGAAGGCTCTGCCTCCCATTCTACCGTTAAACGTTCCCAGGATGTTTAAAAGTAGAATGGGAGGCTGCACTTCACAGCCAGCAGTCTGAGTGAAGTGCTGTATTGGGGTGATACGGTACTATGAGGTGTTTAAGATAAGGTGGTTTTAGTCAAAAGGAGATGGATTTGAAATTTGATTCTGGATTTAACAAGGAGCCAATGTGGGAGAAATATGTTCTGTGTTTCCGATCCCTATCAGTGATCTCATTACATCAACTTTTGAATTACAATAGTCCACCCTAGAAGTCTTAATTCTTCTTCTTATTTTTTTATTTTTTAGAGTGATAAACTGTTTCTATATTAAATGGCTGTTCCTCTGAATACACAGACTTTCAAAGATTTGTAGACTGGAGTAGTTCCAATAAACTTTCTTATGGAAACCAAACCCTGTAAGTGCGGCTGTAAATATATTTATGTTGCTGTAAAGCTGGGCTTAGCATAGCGTTGCCCTGAGGTAACAAACCACATTTTCATGCCTTACACTGGCCCTTCAAAAAAAAAAAACTTTTTTTTTTCAAATAATGCTACCAGACACATCTCTTTCCAATAAAATGATGAGTTGAAGGTGGTGTGCCTTTCATTTTGTGTGTGTGTGTGGGGGGGGGACGGACGACCCCTTTCTGCAAGCTACACTACATGAGGGACATCTCCATTAGGAGGCAAGATAAAGATCACTATTTTACATGTTTATAGTGAAATAAATGTATATTAAAAATACTTGTATGTGCATGAATATGTTAAGAAGCATATTTGATTGTTTGTTCTACTTTTTAAAATTTATTTATACAGTAAAACTGTTCATTTTCATTCGTTGCCTCAAGGCAACACTGCGCAGTTAGCCCAATTTTTTTCAGGCAATATAATGCATTTGCATATGAGTCTAGAGATGTGTTTGTGTGCATTTATATGATCATAGTCAATGTTTTTTACTTTACAATCTACTCATAATTACAGGACATGGATGTAAATACCTTTTATGGAAGGAAACCAAGGGAATGTGCACTTTCTGTCCTCAGAAAGTGAGGACAGTGAGCTTTCAGGGAGTGACAGTGAAGTAAAGGAGTGGATCCCTGAATGAGGTTTGAGGGACACTTAGGAGCTCAGGGGTCAGTTGGTAAAGTAACTGTGTCTGTGTGTGTGTTAGTGCCCACATAGCAAGCAGGTCTGGCCAGGATCTGGTATCAAGTCGGCACTGCTGGCAGACTTCTGGTATGATAAGACGTATGTCATCCAGATATGGGCCAGGCCTGGCATAGATGGCACTGTCTATGTGATGGCATGCCATATCTGGCTTGATTGTGGTTTGGTTTATGTGGCCCAGGCCTACAGAAAACAGGTCTGGCCCAGATCTGGCATCAAGGTGGCACTTCTGACTGACTGGTGTTTTGGCAGAGTGTATGTCAACCAGATGTGTGCCAGGTCTGGCAATGACGGCCACTGTTTATGCGATGGCATGCCATATCTCAGGTGGTAGAGCAGGTTACAAACTGATCGGAAGGTTAGCGGTTCGATCCCTGGCTCCTCCAGTCTGCATGTCAAGGGTGTGAATGTGTATGAATGTAGTTAGGAAGCACTCAGTTAAGCAAAAGTGGCATGTTGTATAGAGCAGTTTGAGTAATCTGGGAGAGTAGAAAAGCGCTATATAAAAATCAGTCCATTCACTGTCTGAACAGAGTTTCGGCATGTTACTTTTGCACTATTATGTTCCGGCGCATGTTGTTATTACATGGCTTGATTAAGGTACACATTAGGCTGACATCTGGGGCCAGAGCTGAAACCGTTCTGGGCCAGCACAGGGCCAGCAGTGTGTCTGCAACTGGCCCGTGGCTGCACACCACCTACAGATGGCCCACATACGGTAATGAATGACGGCCCTTTGGTGGCCTAGATCAGGTTTGCCAGATGTAATCCACACATGGGCCAGCACAGGACCACCAGTGTGTCTGAAACTGGCCTTGTACTGGCCCATGTGTGGGCCACCACTGGCAAACTAGGTCTGGGCCACCAAGGGGCTGTCATTCTTTGCGGTATGCGGGCTATGTGTAAGCACATTGTGTGGGCCAGATCCGTTCCATACCAGTTTTGCTGTGTGTGTGTGGACGTGTATTACTTATTGTTGTGGGGAAACAAATTTGTTTACACATTCCCATTGTGAGGTCTCGCCTACTTTATAGGGACAAATTGCAAGGTAAATCATTTAATTTTAGGCTGAAGGCTTGAGTCAGGGTTAGGGTAAGGTTCAGGCAGGGACTTGTGATGGGTAGAGTCAGGATAAGTCTCCAGGAAATGAATGTAAGTTAATGTAATGTCCCCAAAAGTGATGGAAACACAACGTGTGTGTGTGTGTGTGTGTGTGTGTGTGTGTGTGTGGTGTGTGTGTGTGCGTGTGTGTGTTGTGTGTGTGTGGGTGCTGTGAGGGGTTAGGGTCAAATGTTGGATGTATTTTGGTGTTTTATTGTTCTGTGAAATGTTTGCATTGTTTATTTGTTGTTTATTTATTTGTTCATCCTTGTTGTACTAATACAACTTATTATAGAATAACTTGGCATTTTACTACCCTTGTCGCACAGTGTTGCCTTGAAGCAACAAACCAATATCTGTTTGTTTGTTTGTTTGTTTGTTTGTTTTTTTGGGGGGACCCTAAAGCTCCCCCAAAATAGGGAGAAATATTTTTTTCTCAAAAAATTTAAAAGTCATGCAGTAGAGGGTTAACAAAGAGCTCAATCTGTTCAAAATCAATAGGTGGACCCCACAATAACAGTACTATATTCAGGGAAGACAATGCTTGGGTTTTGACTTCTGATAAGTAGCAGAGATAGTCACATGAAATTTAAGGGTTGAAGAGCCCATTTAAATTGTTTTAAAACTGCAAACAAATCAGTTTGAGATGTTTCTTGCTTTTGTCCAGCATAATAATTTTCTATAGCAGTACCAGTATTGCAGAATAGTTATATCATAGCTGCACCAATTTAATGTCCATAATGTAGAGTAACAGAAATGATACCCTGTATGTTTTATGTATCACACAGGAATATAATTTTTAAAAACTTACCCAAAATATATTTGGGGCACATAATAAAAAAAACATAAAAAGAAGTGACTTACCTTTAATTCTAAACTCTGATGCAGTCTAATCTGTCAGCATCTTTCTCTTTGCTCTCTTCCCTGTTTGTTGCTGCTCCCAATCTCCCTTCAAACTATAAAACCTGATTGTGTTTAGCGAGCACACACACACACGCACATAAGGATTGGGAGTGAACAGAAGAGGCTTTGGTTTGTGGAAGGGGCTGACGGGTGCCGAGCAAACAGAGCCTCGGCCTCCCTTCCAGGTTTCGATCTTACTCACCTTTCTCATCAGAGAGCTGCTATGAGAACAAACAGACTTCTGTTCTGTTCCTGCTGGCAAAGACACAAACTCCTGCTGCGGTACCGACGCTTGTGAACATGCTGGCCAACCTTTTATTTACGTATGAACCCTGAAATCTCCACCAAAAAACAGGGAAAAGTAGAGCAGGAAAAAGCAGTCCATGAGTGCACAACTTCAAGTCACATTTTGAAATCAGAATACTTTATTAATCCCTAAGGAAGTTATGTAATCAATTTAGTAAATGATTTTTCAGCTGTACTGGATTGTACCACCACAGGCCAGTGCTAATAAAAAGGAAAAATGACTTTTATTTTCCTAAAAAAGCCTTCATCCCTATCTGAGTGATATAAAGGCAGAGCATTAGGTCTCTGAAGTCAGAAATGATTTTCTCTACTTCAAGTTTGCTATCATAATAATAATAACAATCTAACTATGATGATCATAAAATATATCTGAATGGCTTTTCCCTAAATCCTCCTAGACACATTAATCTGGATGAAACTTAATTATATAAACTATTTTGGGTACCAGGACAACATCTGTATAGCTTTTGGGAAATATTTTATAACACTGAAATCCTTTCTTATTAAATATATTATGTCTGGTAAGTGATGTCAGAACGAACAGTGACGTTACATCTAAGTTACGTGTTCATGTGTAAAGAACAAGTCAGGGTGACTACATGTGTAAAAATCACAGTATACTAAATTATTTTTTCTTCTCAGTTTTTCACGTCCAGATAACCAAAATAGGCACGTCATTTTGTGGCATTCAATGTTCATGTCCTGACAACATCATAGATTATAGGTCCTGGTTTACAGAAGTCAAACCACAGAGCATGTCTAAGCTTCTGTGGCATCAAATGTGTTTTCAAATGCTTTTAGATGGAAACAATTTTTTTTGTTTTGTTTTGGTTGAAGGAAAAGAAAATGGATTCATCCTCAGGGCTAAAACGTGGGTACTGAACTGGTTGTGCAGATTTTAGTACTTCTTGCATGTATTTTTGTCAGTGATGGCAGCACGTGAGGAGGAAAAACAGGAGGCCATCATTATAGTTAGATGTAACTTATTCTGAACTAAGCTGACAATTAAAACCTAATTCATTGAATCTATTAGGACCTTGCATAGGCAAACAACCTAAATTTTCAGTAAACATACCTTTTTTGCCATTTTTACCTTTTTTGTACCATTTTTTAATCCATTATGATTTAAAATCTTGATTGATGTTTGCTATAACAGAGTCCCCCATAACCCACCCAGGACCCTAGGCCCGATGGTACAACTTTAATAAATCATGTAAGTAATTTTTTAGTTAAAATGACTGTGACACATCAAAACACTGAAACTAAAGTGGTGAAAGTATCAGTTCTGTACAGTCACTTTCTTGTGTACAGATCTGAGACAGCAGAACGTATCTAATCTCTATTCCCAGTATATTCACACGATTGTCACAATGAAATGCAAGAGGTTATACATCTGTCATTTGCTTTGGTATTTATTGCAAGACGGTAAAGGAAAGCGGAAAATCTAAACAAACAGTCTTTTACTTTGCATTGCGTGAAGGTTTGTCAGTTTAAGAAGCGTAGACAAACTTACCTCTAAAATAAGAGAAGAGAACTGTGGTTCATACAGCAGGACAAAACTAAAAGCTAACTCCTCATTTTCATGACTCAGTATGTAGATACACAAGAACAGAGATCCATCAAGCTTCTGTGAGAGCCTTGTTTGAGTGGCTCATTCAGACCTTGACCTTTCCTTGGTGCTCTTGATAGCTGCCACAGCAAAATGACAGCACAATGATAAAAAATGACTCGAATTACACTGAGCTCCTCTTCAACTGGCAGGAACGTCAAAGCCTTTGTCACAGACTCAGCTGTAGTTAAACTGACATTTGGCCGCTGCTGTTGACAGAAGGAGCCGTCGCACTTTATGGAAAGGCGAGAAAAAAAAAAGCACAATCGCTGTAGTCAGAGATGGCTGGACTCAGTCTTTGACTTCTTTGTTTACATTCAGCTGAGGAAAAAAAATTGTGACCGGTTAGAGAATCTAATGAAAATGTTTCTAAAGATTCAAAGGAAAACCCACCAACTTTCAAGTCTATCAAGAACTAGTAAGTCTCGACTGAGCTGTCTTGGTGCATTAGTAAGGGCAGGGCAGGGACAGCTCAGTAGGTAGAGTGGTGGCCCCATGATCGGAAGGTCGGGGGTTCGATTCCCCTGAGCAAGGTACCGTCCCTACACGCTGCTCCCCGGGCGCCCAATGGCTGCCCACTGCTTCACTGAGTGAATGGGTTAAATGCAGAGAGGGATTTCCCCACGGGGACCAATAAAGTACACTTTCTTTCTTTCTTCTAGTAAATAGGTGTTTCATGCTGTCTGAATTTCAATGTGCATTTTAAGAACATTCTCATTTCTTAAATAAGGCTGCAGTGTAAAGCTTTGGCATTAGGTTCATGTTATTAACTGGCTTTTCTAATGTTATATATGTTCCCTTTAGAAATACTTTGCAGAGAACAATACCTTGTGACAGATAGGCTGTTACATACCACTGAACACTGTATTTGGTATACCTTGCTGGTACTGGGCTGGACCCTCTTTTGCCTCCAACACTGCTTTGTTCTTGGCTTAGTTTCAACAAGGTGCTGGAAACATTGCTCAGAAATTTTGGTCCATATTGACTTGATAGCATCACATTGTTGCTGCACATCCATGAACAATTCTTCCATCACAACCTAAAAGTGCTCTATTTGATCGAGATCTGGTGAGTGTTGAGGCCATTTTGCCATTTTGTCATGTTCACAAAACTAGTTTGAGATGATTTCAGACATGTTATCCTGCTGGAAGAAGCCATCAAAAGATGGGTACACTGTGGTCACAAAGGGATGGACACAGGCTGCAACAATACCCAGGTACTCTGTTGCATTTAAACAATACTCAGCTGGTAATAAGTGGCCCAAAGTGAGCAAAGATAATATGACCAAGAAAGTTACAGCACCACTACCTGACTGAGCAATGGATACAAGGCAGGATGGATCCAGGTTTCCATGTTGTTTGTGCCTAATTCTAACCCTACCACCCAAATTCTGCAGTGGAAATAGAGAGTCATAAGACAAGGCAATGGTTTTCCATCTTCTATTGTCCAGTGTTGGTGAGCCTTTGTGAATTATAGCCTTAGTTTCCTGTTCTTCACGAGAATGGCACATGGTGTGGTCTTCTCCTGTAACACGTGGCTATTTTAAGTTACTGTTGCCTTCCTATCAGCTCAAAGCAGTCTTTCGATTCTCCTCTGACCTCTGACATCAACAAGGCATTTTTGCCTGGAGAACTGCTGCTCTCTGGATATTTTCTCCCTTTCAGACAATTCTCTCTAAATCCTAAGGATGGTTTTGTAAAAAAAAAGGATGTGTAGTAGATCAGCAGTTCTTGAAACACTTGGACCAGCCCATCTGGCACCAACAAACATACCATGTTCAAAGTCACTTAAATCATCTTTCTTCCTTCAGTTTGAACTTCAGGTCATTTTGACCTGCATGGCTAAACTAACTGAGTTGATACCATATGATTTGCTGATTCGATATTTAGGTTAACAATCGGTTGGCCAGGAACAGCTAATAAAATGTCTGAGGAGTGTGGTTTGGATGGACTTGAACTTGTTGGATTCATTCATTGGATTTTTAAATTAGTGTGTATTAGTGTATCATTCCTTTATCTGTGACAAATTCCATAATGTTATAATTATAGTTTTCAGTCTTTATTGTATAAGAAGGGGTTTAGAGATCACAGTTATGTCTTACTTTGTATAGAAGGAATGCATTGCCTGAAACTGAACCTGCCTCTGAATGCTACCAACTGTTCTTTCACATAGTTATGAGGCTGTTTGTCTATTTTCTGCCAATAAGTTGACCTTTAAGACCTTGGTGGACGTACACCAAATTGTAATAGATTGTTAACATGAGCCCACTCTACACAAAGTTTTATCAGTATTATCTCAAAACTTTTTGATCTGTCATGTTTACAGACCGAATGGCATGATCTCATTCCATTCATAGTAGTACACAGGAAACATATCAAATGATTAAGCTGAGAAAACGTACCATTTTAAGAATATTAGAAAGATTTCAAATTATTTAAATCTGCCTGTCTAATATACAAAGTTATACATGGTCTGGCGCCTCCACCAATGAGTGATTTTATTAAACAAAAGTCTAGCAGTGTTGCCGGGTCTCGACTGACTCGAGCCACTGTTAGAGGTGATTGTGAACTGACATTCAGGCGGACCACCTTTTCACAGAATGCTCTGTCATATCAGGGAGTGAGCTTCTGGAATAGTCTCCCACTGTCAGTGAGGGAAAGTACAAGTCTACCCATCTTTAAGAGTCACTTAAAAGGGCGGCTGAGGGACACACCAACATGTAATCATGTTTAATAATCATGTTTTATATTGGACGGGAAAAAGAGTAAGTGTATTACAAAAAGGGAAACAACTGTTAGTGCAATGGGTGAACGCAATATCACGATGGTCAGGGCATGTACAATACTGGGGTTTGTGCAATATAATTGATGTGTTTCCGTTATTGTTATCTATACTGTCCTCTGTGTCCACTCTCCTTGTCATTGTTTGTTCTAGTATAATGTGATCACTAGTTTTGTCCTTGTCACATGACCTGTAAATAGTGTCTCTGTATGTTTTTACTAACTTGTGTTTAACACCAACCTGCCAGAGGGTCTGCAGATGGAAATTAGCCCAAGGCTATAATCTGGCATATTTACATTTGTTAAAATGTTCATTAATATGTATTGCCCCTCTTTCTAAAAAATAAATAAATAAAATAAAAGAATTCTAAAATATTATGTGACTGAAAGATCATTAGCCCATTTTATGAATTTTGTGGCAGCCACGTCTGAATAAAGTTAGGACCAAGAATTGTCCAATTCTTTTCTGATATGGGATTCTAACTGCTTAACAGTTCTGGGTCACCTATGTTATATGTTTGGTGTCATGATGCTCCCAATATTATGATGAGACTCTTCTGCTACGAAGCCATGCTTTTGAAATAGATGCAGTAATCAGTTTAACATGGTCTTGTTGAAATACACAAGACAAAACAAAGTGTGGATAGGAGCACATGCTTCTCTGAAACCTGTACATACCTTTGGCGCTTTTAGACACATGCAAGCCGCCCATTCGAAAAGCTGTATTGAACTGGCAGCTTATAATCAGAGATGCAGGCTTTTGAAATAAGAGCTGATAGCGAGCCGCAAGTTTGTTAAAAGCTTTGCTCTGTAATCCGAAGCGCACAGAATCCATCTAAGTGTCGATTTGTCTGACCACAGAACAATTTTCCAGTTTGCTGCAGTCTATTTTAACTAACTAAGCTTTATCCGAGAGAACACAGCGTTGTTCCTGGATCATGTTCAAATACGGCTTCATCTTCATAGCTTTACGTCTCTGTTCGTGGCCAGTTACTTCAGATTTTTGGAACGTTTCCTGATTCCATGCAGTGATTTCCAATACAGAATCACGTCTGTTTTTAATGCAGTGCTGCCTGAAGACCTAAAAGATCTCAAACATCCACCACTGATTTCAGAAGACAGAGATTTCTCCAGCTTCTCAGAATCTTTTGATGACATTATGTTCTGTAGATCAGCGGTCCCCAACCTTTTTTGTGCCACGGACCGGTTTATGCCCAACAATATTTTCACGAAAAAAAAGAAGATTTATTCATAACACACGTGAAAAGACCCAGGAAAACCGAGTTAACGATAAAAACGATAACAAAATAACGCTGGAAACCGATAAAAACCCTGAAAACCACACATTTCACACCTGAGCCTCAACTCTTGCGGCCCGGTACCAAACGACTCACGGACCGGTACCGGTCCGAGACCCGGTGGTTGGGGACCGCTGCTGTAGATGATGAGATACTCAGTCTTTGTATATTTACATTGCTTTTTTTTTTTTTTTTAAATACCACTAACTTTTCCAGTTGTTTCTTTCCCTGCCTTCCAACCTGCATGAGATGTGTTGCTGGCCATCAAATTCAAAATGAGTTTTTTATGTTCTACTGTGTATAAGTTAATTAAATTTTTCACAGTGTCCCAACTTTTTGGTGGTAAAAAAGGGTTAGAGATTTCTGATTTTAGGCAATGGATGGCTTCTCTACATTTTTAGAGAACGTTGAGTTCCTGCATCATGTGCCACACCACAATGAGTCCAAATTTAGAAGCAGCATTATGGAAATGGAAATATCATTCAGCAAGCATGAGCAGAAAGAGAGGCAAGGACATAAAGACTCAAACCCCAGTGAAAATGTACAAAGTGTGCAAAAATTGAGCAGATCATTGCTTTTAACATGTCTTTTCTGGTTCGTACCTGTGCATACTGTGGAACCTGTAGGCATTTATGAGGCTTAGACTATAATCCACTTATTCAACAGTAGAATGTTTCTCTGGAAACCAAAGCTTTATGCCTATTGAGTGCAATGATTAAAAATGTTAAACCCCAGCGAACGAACATCTCGGACACGTCGGAAAAGACAATAAAAAAAGTCAACATGTCGAGTGAGTCGTCTCTTTGTACAGATTATCCCTGGATTTTGAAGCTAAGTACAGAGCTGTGTGCTGTTCTGTAAGCCCTGTCACCCTGGGGAGCTCATTACTGGCACTCCAGGCAGGGATTTGAAGCCTGTCAGCCCATACCCTACTGTAATTAATTCTACTCCTTTTGGCTCTTTTTTCTCCTCCATTAATTTGTGTATTTAATTAATGTCTGCTTGCTTTTACGGCACAGAGAGTGAGAGACAGAGAAAGGGGTAGAGAAAGGAATGGAAAGAGAAAATGAGATACAAAGTTACAGACCTTTTTTTTATATGGAAATCCTCTCAATTATCTGAGTAAAGAAGCAGAGACACTCATTTTTGCTCAGTCAAGATCTGGTGGCTCTTTGCTTATATGCTCTATAATTAGCTGTCTTAACTCAACATAACACTACTATACTACTATATATGACAAGTGATTAGTAACATATGACCTGTGAATTTTGGAGACACAGAAGCTGGTGGTCTAGAAAAGTATAGTGCCCAAGGCACATGATGTGCTTTGAAACTAAAACTAAAAGGCACTGCTTTATTTCTGTCTAATATTCTGCATAACATTATATTTTTGACAGCACATTTATGGCATCTGGGTCTAGCAAGGCAGCTGCAATTTCTTTGTCACCAATTCACAGAATTGATCAAACACCTTGGCACAATCACTCTTGCTGTTTCTGGGTTAAAGTCCATAAAGTTTCTCTCAAAGGAGATGCCAGTTTCCAAGAGACTCTTTAAGCCCAATCACACAGGCCTAGAGACTGGTTGGCAACTGCCTCGCTACCACCAGTTGCAAGGCAAAATTAAGTATTGCCTGAACAGATGTAGTGGTTGCTGATGGTTGCTATGAAATTAATTGCTAATTGAGTCATGCACCGATCAGTGACACTCCCCATATTCACCACGAGTTGCTAGGGGGGAAAAACTGCATTCCTCCAACTGGTTTGCAAGTGGTTTTGGAGGTTGTGTGCTGTCGCTGAATGAGATTGGTAACACAAAGATCTAGGCCTGACTGACTGAGAACTTAGCTTTGCCATGCACCATTTTAGCATTAGCCATCTTCTCCCAACTTTTTGCACACATGCTGTCAGGCCTGTCAGTTTTCTTCAAGACAAGAATCTTTCCATTCTTGGAAGACTGAGCAGTTTATCAAAATGAGCTTAAGTTTCAGATGTCAAAGAGACGTAAAACAGCAAAAGGCAGAAAAATCAAAAAACGTTACCTTTACCACCAAAGTAACTTTCCAGGAAGTTATACTTATAAAGTCTGTGTCATTCTAAAATTCCAGTATTCTCCAGTACATTTATGTTGAGGAATTTTTGAGTTCTATATGCCTCTCCTTTAAAGTCTCTAGTTAAAATCCTCAGTCCAGATAGTCTTTTATTTGGTGGGGACTACACTTGATTACCAAGACGGGCATGTCACTGCAGACTATGGTCTTTTCACAGATGGCTGCTAAAACTCACTCATCAACTGATGACAAAATTAATTTCATACTGACCCAAGTGGACCCCAGTAAATTTGCAGTTGTGGAAACTATAAAAGCCTTCCTGGTCATCTACACTGGTGATTTGCTCTATGCACGTGATCAAGAACCTCCAGCCCCCATCTTTAAGAAAATGGACAGTATAATGAGAGCAGTTCAACAATGAGAAAAGGGACTGGTACATATCATCGACCCTTTTTCATGCTACCTGAGCCTCCCTTCTAGTTTCTCTTGGTCTTGCAATGTATAGCCAGAAACTACCCAGAATCTCTCCTGCATCCCCACCACCTTCAACTGCACACTTTCTCAGCCATTGTTTTTTTTTCCACAAACAGAGCACTGATAACACCTGAAACATGACGGCCTGTCTCCCATGCTTCAGATAAGGAGTTTCCTGACTGTGGTGATGGTGGTGGGGGTGAGGGGGTTGTTTGCGCAGCCAGCAGCAAGTCAATTCTCACGAATGTCGTGTACAAATATTTACATTTTATTTAGAGTCTCTTCCGTAAAAGTATGCAGTCACAAAAAAGGTTTTCAACTCAACACTGGCTGTGTCACTAGCACATTATACAGTATGCAGCACTGGGACGAAAGCTAGAGAAGCTTTGATAGACAGTGTCATTACAACAGTGGTCTCAACATTGTACATGGTTATTTGTGTAGAGCTCTACTTATTTTTGGCAAGCTTTATAAAAAACACAGAAAGAAAAAAAAAACAGATTTTGCATAACAAAGATGAGAGAGTTCAGAACTACGAGGTGCGAGTTTGGTTACTATATGGAGGTACAGGCTCAAGGTAATCGTTAATCAAGACATAAATCCTTGATGGACCAATCCTAACACTCAGTCAGTGTTCTTGATTGTTTAGTTTACTGTGACCCATATTTCAGCCAGTCAGTTTAAGGTCCGCATTACGCAGGACACAGTGAATCATGCCCCATCTCCACTGTCTCCCTTCCATCTCTCTACTTTGTGCTTTTAGGGCTAAACATGCTTCACTTTTCTCCCCATAATTTCGCCAGTGCTCTTCTCCTCAACTTTACTTTATCCTGAAATAAAATTAGCATCTAAACCCCACTTGCAGAACCACATACTTCATCATGATACTACCGTTTAGTAGAACAAAAGCACTCTCCCAAAGCACAATGCAATGCAGCTCATTAAATCTATTCTGTTTTGAGTCATTCTGGAGCAAAGTTACAAAGTTTGCTCTCACAAACCTAGCAGTTTTTTAAGGTGAACCAATTATACTATTCCCTTTGAAAGTGGTCGTTACTAACAATGAACACGGCCAAGGTTTCAGATAATGAGGTCAGCATATGTAGAAGGGATCCCTGTGTGTCAAAAGCTCAGGCGTCATGCTACTCTAAATACTCTTTCAGACATTTTATTTTTACTTTTGGTGCTTTTTTAATGTCATATGCTCACATCTCAGGCTATGAGGATAGAAGCTCCACCTATCTGCTGTTCATGCTTTCTTTGCGAGGGGCAGCCAATCAGAGGAAAGTTGGCTTAAAGAGGTGAACAGAGAGCAAAAGTAGCTTGTTTCAGACAGAGGAGGAACTGAGGGGCTGCAGAAAGGCCATGTATGAACTCACGAAATGCTACTTGAAATTAAATGAGGTCCACTCTGAAACAGAGATTTTCAGATGCAAGTCACATGCATCCTGTCAAAGTTCCTTTAAAAGAGAGTCTCATAACTTAACAATTCATTTGAAATGCCTCCAGGCACTTATTTGGGTGAGATAGAGGCAAAAGACCTGCTGTGGTGATCCATAAGATTTGAGTGGATTATCTAAATTAACTTAGATTTCAATGATCTGCAGGGAATAAACACTACACTACCCACTTGATTTAAAAAATGATTCTGTCTGATTCTGTCCGAAAATAATGTTTTAAACAGCCCGCCACAGTTTGACTTCTACTACCATCTTGTCTGCTGCACAATTTTTGCACAGATTTTAATTCAGGACTCTTTGAGAGACCTTTCTCTCCCACAGGCGGGCACGATGCATTCACACTCCTCACACAAACTGGACTGTGGCGGGTTAAGCATGCTCAAATTGCCTAACGGGAGTGCATTCTAAGTCAAACATGGACTGTGGATGTCCATGTCTGACATTCTGAGTTTTGGAAAGGTTGGGACAAGTTGAGTGAACTAGAACAAAGTGAGTATGGCTCAGGTCGAGGGTGATTTATCAATTGATGTTTAGAAGGTCAAGTTTGTTACAATAAATTTAATCAGAAAACAATATAACATTTTTTAGGAGGCCAAAACTCATAAGATGATTTAAAACTGACACAAGAGTTTTAAATTTTGCTGAAACTAAATTATCAGTTTAAATCTAATAAATCCATTGATTCATGTTCTACAAAAACACTGCGCGTTTCAGTGTAAAACTGAGTGTACAATCTTCAGTCTCAGATCTTCGAAAATAGAGGACACCAAAATATTTGGATCACTGAAATTTGAAGGACTGCAGTGTGGGAGAAGCTGAAGACAGACCAAAGGTGATGCTTCTTCTTCTTAATGTATAAATAAATAGAACAGATCTGACACGTGAGGATACGAGGATACAATATCTAAAAATGTCTTTTCTTAATAAAAATGTCGGTCTTGGCATTCAATCCACAGATCTTAACCAAATGGTTGCTTAAAAAACTGCTGTGCCATAATAAGAGTACAAAAATACATAACTGTGCAAGACTGAAGCTATTAAAAGAGTCTCTGTGAATACTGCAAGCTCCATAGAGCACTGTATTGTTTGCTGGGGACGTGGGGCCTGTCTGGTGATGTTGCCCTGGGCACGAAGAGCTGAAGGCAACGCTGCAGGAACGACAGCAGTAGTGGCATTCAGAGTGAGCAAACAGCTGATATGCAGCATTTCAAACGTTGCAATTTCAAAAAAAAAAAAATTGCTCCTGAAGAGCAAGGTGTGCTGGTGTGGGGCAATGCTTGGGTTCAGATGGCATAGTCATCCTGAGCAGAGGGGCTGAAGGCGGAGCTCCGCAGGACATCCAAGCAGTTGACCAGGATGAGCGTGCCGGTCAGGTGCTTCCAGCGTTTGGTGATGGGGTTCTTCATCTTGTCCAGGCCCATGTGAAGCTCTTGGATCACATCCCTGTAGCTATCGCCAATCTGAGCTGCCCACGTGACCAGGAAGTCGTATGCCGGCTTCCACATGGCCTGCAGACAAGAAGAGAAACAAACGTGTCATGATCTCCTGGGACACTGACATGTCGGAAAACTGTCACCGGCTAACAGAATGATACAGATGCACTCGGTCCACTTGTGATTTTGACAGAAGGGAAAAGTGAAACATTTGTATTTCTCAAGATGTGTCACTGTTCCTTTAAAACACAATAATCAGGTCAGGAATCACCTACACTTTCAGCTGCTTAGGTCAGCTGATTTCATCCTCTGAGAAACATGAATGTCTTAATGTTACAGATTCAAACAGACAAGCAAATAACTGAGTGTTCAGTCCTAAAACATAATAAAGCTGATCAGGCTTGTACAGAATGGATTTGTTGTTTTTGCCAGTTGCAACTGAAGTTGTTGTTGTGTGAAATCTTTTTTTGGGATGTTAGGACACGCATACCTCGCTGTCCACCACCCCGTTCTTGTCACGGTGTGGTGCCTCGTAAGCATCCATTTGTTGGCGCGAAATCTTGACGAGCCTCTCGGCCATCTCCCTCCAGCGGCCGGCTACCTCCACGGCAGTGGTGAGCAGGACAAAGTCCATCACCAGTCGGGCTACAAGACCCTGACAGTCCATCTTCAACAGGGCCTGCAGAGAAAGGAGAGGGAGAAGATTTCAGATATGGGTTCTAAATAAATTATTCACCTTTGAGTGATGGAGGTCGATTCAGAATCAATTCCTGAATCTGAAGAATTCTGGTTTGGAATCAGTGTTTAATTTCATTTCATTTCATTTCAATTCAATTCAAATTTATTTATATAGTGCCAAATCACAACAACAGTTGCCTTAAGGCGCTTTATATTGTAAGGTAGACCCTACAATAATACACACAACATGAACATACATACAGTGTGTTCACAAAAAGTCTGTTTAAGGTGCAAAGTGACCAGACGCCAGACAGAAGTCACCCTTTACAAAGATACAATTAATAAATAAATGCACATCTAGAGGTTTCAGTTTTTTCCACAGCTGGCCTCTCTAAACCACTGCAAATCTCAGCTTTGTGCATTTTTTACGAACTTCGTGTTGGATGTAGAAGTAAGAACCTTGTGTTGCTTCAGTAGCATATTTATGACATGAGGAATGCAGCAGCTCAACACTGATACACACAGGATCCAATATGAGGTCCAGTACACAACAATGACATGTCTGATGTCCAAAGTGTCCCAACATTTTCTTACAAAATTCCCCAGTCTGGTCAAAAATGTCTCTGGTCTTTTACCACGTTCATGATGTAGTTGGGTCTAAATAAACAGTAATTATCTGACTTTCTTCTAACCAAAAATAGGACAACTGAGGACAGAGAGAATAAAAACTAGGAAAGAAAAATGCATGATGCTAAAGTGACTCCTGTTTGTTTGAATTTAACTGGTTTGGACAGGAGCCCGGCCCCTCCCATCAGCCCCTGCAACCTCTCTGTCTCTGTCAATTCTGCCCAGATGACTGGTGATTGTGGGAAAACTAAAGACTGCGGAGACTCGCTGTGTTCCTACGGCGGAGAGGACCTGCAGCACGTCAGAGCAGATTTGCAAATCAAAATGAATCTCATGCAAATAAGTGCATTTCCACTAATGTGTGCTGACTTTATGAGTACACTTGTGAAGACAGTGTATTCTAGAGGCTTATATCCATTTATGGAGAAATTTTCATAAAATGAGTTGCAAAGTGTTTTTTCAGCTTTAATTTGATAGATACAGTGAAGAAGGGTCAGGAAAACAGGGGAAGACATGTGGTAGAAGGCCACGGGTTGGACTCGAACCCGGGCTGGCTGCTCTCAGCAGTGTGGCATGTGGTCGCCACATGGGGGGGGGGGGGTTACACCTGGAGTGCTAATCTTCAAGCAGTGCAAGTTAAGAACTAAGTCTGAACTAAGTCTGAATCCTGCCCTTTACAGAAGCTAGAAGGCCCAACAGCACTGATATTAACTTTAGGCCCAACAGTTTGATGTTGCCGTGCTGGTTCCAGGTTTGTGCCAACAACACTGATTTCTTTTTGATAGAAATGCATGGAAACTGTTTCAGATTGTATCACCAAATGAGGAACGAAAACTTTCTATTCCGAGTGTCCTCACAAAGACAGAAGTGCCAGCACACACTCGGATGCAGCCTTTGACTTGCAGGCTCAACAGAGCGTAGGTGAGTTTAAAGCTCCACTTTGGACCTCAGCTGGATGTGCAGGAATGTGTGGAACGACAGGATATTGGGGGGGGGGGGGGGGGGAGACTGGGGGAGGGGGTAAGGAATGCAGATGTCATGCTCCAGCAGCCCCTCTCGCTCTGAGAGAAAACCAGAGGATGAGATAGCGGCAGCTGGGGGCCAATCAGACGGCGTTTTGCTGTTCTGCTGGAATGCTGATCTGTCGCCACATTACATCAAAGACAGAGACGCAAACTGAGTCGATCAGACACTTCTGGACAAAATCTGCAGCTGAAGTTTGATTTGGACTTTGAGTGACAGACAGAATCACACAATGTTTGTTTGGTATTTTTCTGGATATCTTTGTGAATGTTAAGGGGAAGAGGATTTTAGCAATACAAGCACCTGTTTCCTTGCTAGATAACAACAGGAAATTCCTGCCAAAATAAAGGAGAACACTTCCTGTCTCAACACAACTTTAAGTCTCTAACAATATTACAATTTGTTTACTGCAGCAGAAACTGTTGGACTGACAAAGTCCAGCAAACATTAGGAAAATAAACACATATTTATTGTATTTCGTAGGTTCAGAGTTTTGGATTTTATTAACAAGGCGAGTTTAACTGAGATGTTATTATTTTGCTGTATACTGGTATTTTAATGTTTAACCCCTTAGCAGTCCTATTAGTCCCCTAAACCATCCAATGTCCCGTGGGCGGTACGTCCGACTGCTAACAGTTTAACTTTTTAACGTATTTCCAATAAAAGAGAATAAGCATTCCCACTCTGGACAAGGAACTTTATGAAAGCACACAAGAACAGAAAAGAAACACATGACACAATAAATATAAAAAGAAGTGAGTGGTCACTATAAAGATAAAAATGCAACAGCACAAAAACCAAGAACAATGAGCTAACACACCACCCTGTGTCCTGCCGCAGAGCACACAGCCATGCGGTGACCAGGGACCGAGGAATTCCAATGAAGGCTCACGAGTTAGACGAATCTCAGCTTTGAGGTTGCAAGCTTGAAGCAACTACCAGTACAACAGGGTCACCAACAGCCACTTTATTACCAAATATAAGCTACACAGTAATGGCTAATAAGAAAATGACTTTACTTGTGGGGAAAGGGTTAAAGGGGCGCTCACACAGGATGACTTGATGCAGTGACGTGGTGACCACACACCATACAAGTCAGCGACATTTAAGCCCCTTTTCAATTAGAACCTACTCAGATCAACTCGCCACGGTTTTCAGGGTTTTCCATTAGGTCACAGTACCTGGGACGAGGTCGTTTTTTTAGTACCTGCTCGGCTAGGGTTCCAAGCAATCCAAATAGGTACTAAATTCTGACGTCGTCAGACTGCATGCCACTGATTGGCTGGTCAGTAGTGTCACTCGATGAGTCTTGAAAATCATGAAAATCAAAACTGCCAATTTTGAAACTCGACAAGGGAAATGGCTACAAAAAACAACGCTGTGGTCCCTGAGTCTGACGAAAAGCAACAGACTGAGCAGCAGGTATATATTCGCTTCGATATCCACCTTTGTTGTAGCGTTCATCTTGCACATTTATTGTGTCGTGGGATGCACAGACAAGCATGCAAACAGGTACTCCTGGGTTGTAATGGAAAACCAGTCGATCCGAGTCGAGTAGGTACTAATGGAAAAGAGGCTTTAGCAACTTCAGGGAATGAAATAACTGCTGTCAGCGCAAAGTGGGCGGCTCCAGAATTAATGTTTTCATAGCTTGAAGTCAAGTAATTGAAGCAACTACCAACAAGAGTAAAGGATAGTCCTGATTGACATATGAAAGGTTGGTATATAGATTAGGGGGTTACCTAGGCTGCTTATAGCTGGATTGTCCCCTAGCAACCACATATCAGCTACAAAGCAATGCTGAGTGAGCTAATCACTTGCTGTTCCACAGGGGCATCTGAACTGAATGTGAATGACTGAAGCAGCCTACCTGCTGGTGCTACCTTCCCTAACATTGGCGACCCAGTATGTGTTAGGGTTGGAGGTAGGGTTTCTTTAACAACCACCCCTTTTTAAAAGTCAGAAACTTCATTGAAAATGCAACATCTTCTAGTTTCTGAAAATGTGCCTATTTAGCATGTTGCTAAAACAAAACCCAATAAAACCCTTAATCTAACACTAGACAGGTTACTGGCCACCTGGTAGACCTTATCACACTTTTCTAGAGTAGTAGCACAGTGGTGTAATAACTGTCGGCTGTAGCAATGGTCCTTATAATGATCACCCGGTCCATTACAGGCATAATGCCTGTAATGGACTGAGAGGTCAGTAATCCTTCAGTCTGTTAGGATTTTCTGCTTTACATTTTAAACATTATTATGTGTTATTTTAAGAATTTTGCTGCTTCAAAGTTTTATGTTGGTAAGCCAAAAACCAGCATTTTAAGTAAACATGCTACAAACCCTATCTTACATGTGATCTGTAATGCTGGAGCAGCTCCAGACACAGTACAGGTTCTATGAATGTTTTTTCCCTGCAGTAATGAGGTCTATTTCACTGTTTGAGTTTAAAGAAGATGTTCTGTGGATCCGCACTTTGGTCTCTTTTTGGAGCGTCTTGGTGGTTGGAAATCTTCTCCTTGCTGTAAATCTTTGATGGCATGTTGTAAAGTATTTATCACAGAGCGTGGCTCCCTCACGAGTCACCGAGTCTGATTCTAAACTAATAATTGCACTGCAGAAGGCCGAGCTGGGCACACTGTCATTATTGCCATTTAAAAAGCTTCTATGCAGTGGGATAATACTCTGCCTCTATAGAGGAATCAACTACTGTGCTGCGTTTTTCCAAAATGTCAGCTGCTTTATGTGTTATAGGACTCTCTGAATGTTTGTGTGTGTGTTTGTTAAATGCCACCGAGTTTGTTTCACTAGCTCAGCAATCAGTGCGCTGAAGCCCTGCAGCTCTCCCTGCTGCATAAATCATCTGCTTGTCAAAATGAGAAGAAAATTCCTCCAGACATATTTTCAGAGATAACGGCGGTGTGGAAACGAACGAAGCGGGTGGTTTCGGTGTCTGTTGTTACACACCAAAACACACACACAAACAGAGAGAGAGAGAGGGTGCCTTTAGACCTGTAGAAAACAACCAAACTAAAGCAATGACAATTTTGATAAATGATTTGTTTCTTCCATTGTCCTGTTGCAGTTCTTTTCCCCTCACCTAGAAAACTGACAGTCAATCTCTCCACTTCAATCTCCTCTTTATTATTTTTCTATCCCATCTTCATTTTCCATCTGACTTCCTCCACCTCACCCATTTGCAGCCTCTGTGCTCTATCTTTGGCACACTTCTTTCTTTCTTGTCTGTTCTTTCTCATCTCTTTACCACTTTGCGAGCAGTGGTATCAGCCTCAAAAACTAAAACATTGGAGAGATTGGAGAGCCCAGGTGCTGGTTTTTACCCTGCATCTGAACTCTCCTAATTCTTAAGTAACTCCCCCAAAAAGGCAGAATCTCCTAAGCGAGCTGTTGTTCAGACAGTTATTCCAGAAGCAGCAACTCACCACACCCAACCACTGAAGGAGGGGGAGGAAGAGGAAGTGGAGGGAGGAAAAAAAAGAGGAAGGAGGCCAGGGATGGGGAAAAAAAAAACCTAGATTGATCTGTGTACAAAAATGGCATAGCAAAGCGCAAATTGCATATAATGGGCCTCGCCATTTTTCAGAGCCTTCCTCCAGAAATAGGATGTTATTATTATTCCCAAGCTCGATTTGCTCCACTGATCTCACTGCAAGTAATTCAGTGGGGTCAGATGTTCAGCTGCAGAGCTGAGTGAGAGCTTTGAAATGAAAATCCCCTTTTAGCTCTGAGATACAACAGAGGTCCCCCGCCCCCCATGTGGTCCCACGCCTCAAGATCTTGTGGAATTTCTACACCGGCATCTGACTGAAAGGAAGAACAGGACGTGGGGTTTCTTTGGTGCTGAACAGAAGACATTCAGCTGAAAGAGCAAAGCTCACAGTCTTTTTTTAAGGGTGACAGAAGGAAATGTGTTTATTACATACTAAACTTAGTGAGCCAATACAAAATTCTCTTTGTATTTGATGCTTTATGTTGAAACAATGGAAATTTTTCTTTTGATTTTCCTGTTGTTGGGTCAGAATTAGAGCTTAAACGATTAAACCTATGACCTCTAAGTGACCGTAACCCTCATGGTCTTCCAAAGTCTGGAAATAAGGGGGCAAGCAAAGTAATCATTCAAACTGACATGCATCATAATTTAATTATTTTACAAAAGTCCTTGTTGCTTTACATAGAGTTTCAGAGATCAGGTTGATCAGTGATTAATTGCACAGCAGACGGTTCATCTAGTCCAGGGATCCCCAACTCCAGGCCTTGAGGGCAGGTGTCCTGCAGTTATTAGATGTGTCTGTGATCCAACACAGCTGATTCAAATGGCTACGTTACCTCCTCAACATGTCTTGCACTTCTCCAGAGGCCTAGTAATGAACTAATCATTTGATTCAGGTGTGTAGACCCAGGGTGAGATCTAAAACCTGCAGGACACCGGCCCTCAAGGCCTGGAGTTGGGGACCCCTGATCTAGTCCTTTGACTTTTTGGGGACTTACCTAAGCTGTACTTGGCCTTTTACCAAGAGTCAGGTGGGATAGACTTCATCCCCACTGGACTAGTTAACAATAGAGACTGATGGATGTTTAGAATATTAATATTATGAGTGACATACTAATAATAATAATAATGGATTGGATTTATATAGCACTTTTCAAGGCACCCAAAGCGCTTTACAATACCACTATTCATTCACTCTCACATTCATACACTGGTGGAGGCAAGCTACGGTTGAAGCCACAGCTGCCCTGGGGCAGACTGACAGAAGCGAGGCTGCCATATCGCGCCATCGGCCCCTCTGGCCAACACATGAAATCATAAAGGACTGATTGTGGTGGGAATTCAGTATTTTTGTGTACTGTGTGAAAGGAATGAAAGCTAGAAGATGTGTGTGGCATCAAAGACCTTTCGCATACCATAAATTGTTTTGAGCAGCCACCTATCCCACATGCTCTCATAAGCCATGAAATTCAGAATCACAATACTTAAATTTTCGACTTTTTGATCATTTCTCCCACCACAGTACGGACGTTGGTTTCTGTTACTCTATGTCAAACAGTAATAGAAACCAGTGTCATGTTTTTGTTATTGAAACTATGATATATCTCTTGACAATGTTGCTGTGAATGGATGTAGAAAAAAAAAGACCTGAAAAAATCTCTAGATTACCGATAATATTACCATATTGTGATACTTGAATTTTTTTCAATACTTGAATTTTTTACTTGAATTCAAAACTTATTTGGTTGTACAGCTTTAATATGTTTTTCAGCCATTATAATTTTACAGTATTAAGAATAACATTTTGCATGGCTTCATTAAATATACTGAAGCCTCTTCACTATAACTGATTCTGAATAGTTTTGTACTCTTTCCATTTTTAGATTTGCCTGAGTTTGTATGGAAGTACCCTACTCATCTATGAGGCATTTATCTTGACCAGACTGATATGGTCCAGAGACCTCAATTACTTTGAGCAGGCACAGAGCAACCCTGAATCCTAATATCAGAGATGCATTTGAAAGTCCTGCATATCCACTGACAAGAAAAGCAAACTAACATCAGTGTTACTGAGGAAGCCAGCACTGACCTGCCACCATCGAGATGGAACCACAGAGATCGAAACACAAAAGCCTAATCAGACTTAAATGATGCTCAGAGGATATCTGGAGAAACCTCAAAAAATGTTACACATCATACTGGGAATACCTCACAAAGTTGCAAGGAGATTATTTTTTTTTCACTCTTTCAATGAAAATGAACAAGCTGCCACAGAAAATCAGAATCAGAATCAGAATCAGAATGGGGTTTATTGCCAGATGTTGAGGTTTACAACATTAGGAAATTGTTGCGGTGCTTCAGTGCAAACAATAAGAATTAAAGTGCTATGTAGAAAGAAAGATATGTGCATGAGATATACATGAGATATATACATGAGAATAAGAATTATGAGTGCTACGTAGAAAGGTATATACATGAGTGCAGGTGGTGATCAGTGCCAAACATGAAATGATGCAGTGACACAGCGTAGGGTCATGTGTTAGTGGTGGGAACAGTCATGTGGTTATTGTTCATGTGTCCAACAGCAGAGGGGAAGAAACTGTTCTTATGGCGAGAGGTTCTGGTGCGAATGGACCGGAGCCTCCTGCCTGAGGGGAGCAGGTCAAACAGACTGTGTCCAGGGTGAGAAGGGTCAGCTGAGATCCGAGCTGCACGCCGCAGTGTCCTGGAGGTGTACAGGTCCTGCAGAGATGGGAGTCTGCAGCCAATCACCTTCTCAGCAGAGCGCACAACACGCTGCAGTCTCTGTTTGTCCCTGATAGTGGCTCCAGCGTACCACACGGTGATGGAGGAGGTGAGGATGGACTCGATGATTGCAGTGTAGAACTGCATCATCGTCCGTGTTGGCAGGTTGAATTTCTTCAGCTGCCTCAGGAAGTACATCCTCTGCTGGGCTTTCTTGATGACGGAGGTGATGGTGGGCTCCCACTTCAGGTCCTGGGTGATGGTGGTACCCAGGAAGCGGAATGAGTCCACAGAGGAGCCACAGCACACTCACATCAGTGTCCACACTGAAAGAGTCTGTGGAGTTGGTCTTTTCAGTCATTTAAAGACCCATTTTAAGAGCACCACAGGAGGTCCATCACACTCCACTACTTTCTTCAAAGTGATCACTGATGATAACGGCATGTAACACTGTTACATTTACTGTTGCATTACTACTGCAAATGACCATCAACAGAAGGTACTTTCAGCTGATCCCCTATTTCCCAAGAGGCCACCACAGTGGATGTATCCACATGTTGACTTGCCACATGTTTTTGCTCTTCCTCACATTTTACTCAGGCTTGGGAGAAGGACTAGGACTACAGCAATGTGAGACCCAGTCAGGCTGGGTTTGTTTGTACCCCTCGGAATCGAGCCAGGGGTCTTTCAGACGTAAGGTTAATGTGTTTAAGTAATAGACTTAGGTGTCTATACATTTCCCTTTAACCATCCAATCCTTGTCATAACATAAAATGACTGCATTTGCAAAAGAATTTTAATAGTTGTAATAATACATGTTTTGTCATTGTCATTTATATTTCTAACACAAATGCTGGCAAATTATCATAAAAATTGGATGTAATCAGTTTCCATCTCTGTGTGCAAGAGAAAGACAGAAAGGTTATGACACTGACTTGTCAGAAAAACATTAAACATTTACAAGTTTATTCCCTGAGACTTTTATGATTTAGCTGCAGAGAGATTTTCCTAATATTTCTACTGCTTTAGCCATTTTCCATTAAAATGAACACTATTACTGCAAAGGCAAATCAATGTTGGCGAGTGAGTAAGCATCTAGCAGGCAGGTTTACAGTTTAGTGTAAAAACCTGAACGTGCCCAAACATCATGTTGAGGTTACAACAGGCCATGAGCAGATAAGGGGAGAGGAATGGAGTGAGTTAAAAAGAAACTTCAGGGGGAGTGCAGGACCGAGAGAGCCTGTTAAAACTTGTCCAGAATTTCTCAATCACACAGCACTCGGTTTAGGGCAACATAGTGTTGAAATCATGTAATTTTCTTATAACATCAATAAATATTGTTCAATTTTTTGACATGGGTGGGTCTCTACTAACCCCTGAGGGAGATGTCTCGCTCTTTGATATAAGTGTACTGTTATCAGGAAACCTTAATGTGTCTGAAGTATGTGAATCCCTTGCAACGCCCTAGAAAAGTAGCATTGCAACTTTAAAAAATAAAATGATTTAGGTTATATGTTAAAACTCAACTTTTCTGCTCTTTTTCTTAGGCTCACAGCAGTAGTATCTCCCAAAACATTAAATCTGAATGCTTGCATGGCATCTACAGCATTTTATTGAACATTAAGAAGTGCTGCTTGATAATAGCTTTGTACAATTTGAAACAAAGCATGAAAAATTAATAGAAACAACTACAGTTTATGACAAGACTGAAACTCTCAAGCTGCTGAAATTCCTTTTTAATCTAATTTCTTCGTGAACAGAATGCAACCAAATGACACTGAATGAATTTGGTGTCCAGCCCGACACTATGAAATCGTCTGCTGAGGTTTTCCTGCTGCTGTGGGTGAAGCACAGGAAAACACCAGCAGAATCAACACTGAGCTGAAAATGAAACCACGTCACATCATTTTCTCTCTTTGCTTTTCCATAACAGTTTCACAGGGAGGGTCTCACATGCTCCGACATGCACACACAGATTAGCTACCAAAACATATAATAAAAAAATCTCAGATTACAACACACACACACACACACACACACACACACACACACACACACACACACACACACACACACAGAGTGACTTCATTCTCTGCTCCTGTATATATTTTCATAGGAAAAAACTATCTGCCGCTACATTATATCAGGCTTCTAATTCTCACTTATAGAACCTTTAACAGAAACTTGATTATACTTGGACCTAATTGCAGATTTCATGAAATAAAATCAGAAAAGTTAGAAATCTGTGATTTTACACTGTGTCAGACATTTTTCATTCTACATCTCAATTTTCCCCCCGACATATCTTTGTCACAAAACCCTTACTGTCACGCTCTCTTGCTCTGGAGAGTGTTCTCGTGTGTGTGCAGGTTGCCGCCCTGGTGCATGGAAGTTAATAAGATTGTGAAGCAGCTGGATGCACACACCTCATGCCCATTCTTTATCACACTTCTGTGCTTTTAAAGGCAGGTTTCTCCCATCCACCTTCCCCAGCAAGTTCAGCTTCAGTAGCTGTAACGTTAGACTCTTCTTTTCATGCTTTGGTTTTTTCACAAATACATACCCGCTGTTTTCATCTTTAGGAAACTCTTAGTGTGTGCTTCATACCCATGTGGCCCCCAAGAAGAATTCACAACTGACTTCCAAGCTAAACTGGAATTGGACTTTGATTATCAACCTACCTGCCTGCTTATCAGTTAGTTACCCTGCTTTCCTGCAGCAGAACAACAGCAGAACTCTGGCTCCTCTAGCTATGCTCACCACACCAACTCTCTCCTTTCTCTGGTCTCCAGAAGCCGATACAGACTTCCAAACCTGTCTATTCCCCCAGGTTTTTAGATTATTGATGTAGATGCCTCCCTTACTCAATCAATCTCCCAGAACATTGGCTCAGATGGTAAGCTACATCCTGTCTATCTTCATCTGAAAAGAACGACGATGTTGCCATTAAGCTAGCCCCAGAGGGAGTGGAAACACTGGTTCCTTCTTATTGGCAAAGCACACCTGATCCAGGTAACCAGCAGCAGGTAGGGCAGGGATATCTCAAAAACAAGCAGGATGCTGGCCTTCAAAGACTGGAGCTTGACACCCCAGCTCTAAGAGGTCGAGTCCTTGTCATGCTGTGTAGGGACTGTTTGTGGGTGTTCTAAATTTCCTTTTACCTATTGCTTGAAATCCAGGGATATAATACCAAATACAGATTCCCAAAGAATGTCCCGATGCTCCTCCGATAAATATGGGTGAACTAACATGGAGAGACTGACATGAAGCCACAGTCAACCAAGACCAGACAACATGATCCAGACATAGGAGGAGGCCCTCCCAACTGTCTTTATGTTCCCTCCTCCATACACTCTCAAGTAATCCAATGGGCTCAATGCTGTGAGATTTGCATGCCAGCCTCGCGTGAGTTGAACCAGAAACTTTATTAAACAAACATTCTGATGGTCTGCTCTGGAAAGGGAGGTTTATTCTTATGTGTCAGCCTGCTCGGTCTATGCCTTAAATAAATCTTTCCTACAACCCCCATCAGATCAATTATAACCTCTGGACCCTACTAGAGCAGGGCAATATGACCAAAAATATTTATTACAATATACATTTGAAAATTTGTGATAACGATATAACTGACGATATAATTGACACTAGACAAAATACTTTACAACTCCACAATTTTATCAATGCAAAAAAAAATCACTGCATTTTCACTTAAACAAGAAGCTGTTTTTTACGTGCATTAAAGTTATATAAAAAATTTAACAGTGCAAATGCAAATTCCTTGCTGACAGTTTAACCAAAAGGCATTTCCAGTGGAAATTAGCCGACATATCCTCAGCATAACCACGTATAATATCCACAAAACTTAAAAATACGGTAATATTATGTTGTATCACTCCGCGAAGTTCCTGCCTACGATAGACTTTCGAGCACCGTGTACCACATAAAATAGTTTCGAGGTCAGTAAACACAACCAGAATTCATACATAAGGCACACGGGATTATAAGGGGCACTGTCTATTTTCAGAAAAATCTAAATATTGATTTTAATAAACAATAAAAGGTGAATCAAATGGACCATTATGGCAAGGCTGGGATGGTCAATTTGGTAAAGTAAATCCGTTGGGCATCTTTCTTTGCCTTTAGACAACAATTTGATGGCAAAAGAGCCAAACGGGACAGGCAAAAAAAAAAAAAAAGATTTTAAGTGTGCCATATTTTCCAAAAAACACGGTAATAACCACGGCCCGCTAGCATGCTCTACCAAAAATAGTGCTTTGTTCTGTATCTGACGGACGAAAGCTAAACCAGTTCCACACCACTGAAGTTGCAGCATTTTTACAAACCAATTCTGGTTCATCCGTTTCATTCAACGATCCTGTCATGGTCCTGGGTCGGTGACCCAGCGCTTTTAGTTTGTTATCATTTTCTAGATGATGATTGTTTAAGTTCTGTGTTATTTTCGATCTGCCTCTGAGTCTGCGTCTGTATCTGTCTGTCTATGGTGTCTCCCCATCTGTTTGTGAATCTGTCTGTTTAGTTCAATGTCTTGTCTGGTTCCATGTATCTGAGTTTCCTGTTTTATTGTGAAGGTCCGTGTCGTATGTGAGTGTGATCAGTTTACGTTTCCCCTGTCCCGTCAGCCCAGATTCCTCCCAGCTGTGTTGCCCTCCTGTCTCTCATCCCCTGATTACTGGTGTGTGTATTTAAGCCCTGTGTGTTCTCCTGCCTGTTGCCGGTTCGTCTGTGTACTCCGTGTCAGTCTGTGTAACTCCGTGTCAGTCTGTGTAACTCCGTGTCAGTCTGTGTAACTCCGTGTCAGTCTGTTACCCTGTGTTCCACGGTGTCCTGTTCCTCGTCTGCGTCTCTCTGCTATTCATCATCCGTTGTCATATGCTCCCAGGTCTGTTATTTTTAGTTCTCCCAGTTTAGGTGTCTTTAGTTGTTTGTTATGCCCCACTGTTTGTTTGCCACTACACCTCTGTAAATAAAACCACCGGTATCTCATCCACTGCCTGCATCTTGGGTCCTCCTTCTAAATCCACACGGCTCGCCTCGGCAGCCGTGACAGATCCGCTTTCGCCCTTCTCATTCTGTGTCGCCGCCATGCTTTTTCCGCCATTTGCGCATGAAAACAAAGGCACTGCGCATGCACGTTTTACCCATATTCTATCGCAATATTTCATTTTATTATCATTGCCCAACATTATACCAGTATTACCATGAACGGTATGATATGGCCCAGCCTCCCTACCAACAAACCCTTACATTGGAATAGGTTTTGTTACTGTCCTTCTGAAGGGAATACAGTAATCCTTGAAGTCTAAGATTTTCTAAATCTTTCCACTTCAAAGCACCTTCTAAATTGCTCACCAGCTTAGAGATAGGTAATTTATTGATCCACCATGATTTTCACCTTCCCAGCATTCCTAATGACACCAATTCAGACTGTGAGGGTCAGTCATTTAAGGTGTGCAAGGATTTTTGTAAAATGCCGGGTGCTTAGGTTAGCCTTTCCTTTTGGTTTCACCCCAAAGAAATATATATATATATATATACATATTAGGGGTGCAAAGATACTCGTATCGATATTGAACCGTTCGATACAGTACTTTCGGTTCGGTACACATTTGTATCGAACAATACAAAATTTTGAATTTATTTTATCAACTGCTGTCTGTGTTGAGAGCTCAGTGGATCTGCGTTCGACTACTCTGCCTAGGCTGCACTGTCGAGCGCGGATCCACTGAGCGCAGTGCAAGCTAGCAAGACAGAAGCTAAGCTCATTACAACATGGCAAATTAAACCTCCCCCACCCGCATTCAGATCTGGCCTTTGGAACTATTTTGGTCTTCATGTGACGTATGACCCTGAAGGTAAGCGCGTCATGGACAAAAGTAAAACAGTATGTCGGATGTGCCACGCAATGCTCAATTACATGGTGGGAACTACTGCGTTAGCGCAGTTAGCTCGTTAACGTGTTGGCCGTCCAGCCCCACGCACGGGGCGATCCGCGGTAGCTCGTTAACGGAGATTTGCCGTGTTGTGGCGTTAACATCATTTCAGATTAATGCTGACAGCACTAGTGGGAACACAACGAATATGATTTCACATTTACACCGACATCATCCTAGTGCAAAGACAAGTGGAAGCAGACAAAAACAACAAGCACGCATGCAACAAACTTTACCCGAGTCATTTAGACAGCCGTTAGCACATGATTCTCCTTATGGGGACCTGATATGTTTAATATGCTTCTGAGAATATAGCCCAGAAGAAGCATATAGTATAGCTTTTATTTTGGAAAGAGCCATTTCTCTGTAATAAACTCTCTTTTCCAAAGATGAGTGATTTCTCATAGTTGCTCATTTTTACTGTTAAAATATCAATCTGTTCATAGACATCATCCACCTGCCTCAGACAAGTTCAAATTGGTCCTATGTGCAGGGTCTGGGTCAAGGAAGACAATGGGGTCGCATGGATTGCAGGCGCCTACTAGTCCACAACTGCATCTTCTGTTTAGTTTGGGAACAATGAGGCAGGAAACATCTGCAGGTTTGAGATCCAACAGACATAACTTGGATCATTTCCATTATCCACAACAACAACAAAACTCTCTTTACATACCAACAAAACTCACATCTGACTGTCCTACAGGGCCAAACTATTACGTGTGCGATGGAAGCTATATTCACACCACTATTTGTATTTACGCACTGAAACAATTCCACAAAAGATGTATTAAATGAAATAACAGTCTAGCACTTTTTAGAATTTAAAACTTCCCTAAAGCTCAAAGCAGCATCTGAAAGGGTGAAATTGAGCATAATAATAAACACACCCCATTAACATCAAGTTTAAGCGTGGTGAGATTTAACCTGTGAGTTTGCCTCATGATGGTGTTTTTACCGTCTACTGGTGGAGTATAAACTGCTCCACAAATAAATGGTTTGTAGACAAGGTAAAGGGAAAGTACATTAATGGTGTAAATGCTTTTCTTTCTTTTTTTTAACATAATGCCACTTTATTTTTCTGTTGCCAACTGAGCTGTCCATAAATCTGAAATCACTCCCCATTTATTACACTGTTTAGGATGCTAAATGTTCATGTAGTCCACAGCATGTCTCCCCTTTACTTCCTTTAAAACATCTACCATCTATGGCTGTGTTATTATGAGAAATAAAATGCTTATTTTGTTTAGATGAGACATTTTTACAGCATTATAACACAGATTTTTTTTTTCATAATGACTGAAAAAAATCACAGACTCCAGTTAGTCACACAGAGACAGCTGAAATAAATCTCCAGCTGTACTCCCAAGGTATCGACAGAGAAGTCAAGCTTGTCCCTGCCTGTTGATATAAACAAACCTTATGGAAAAAAAAACACTAGAATGCACTGTATTGCTCTTTGAAAATCACTCTCAGCAAACCAAAAAAAATTCACTTTAATCCTAGTTTAGTATTCTGACTACTGTTAAAAAAAACAAAAACAACAAAAAACGTAGCTACACTAAGTTAGTTAGTGTAAGAACACCCTGACCTGATGGTGGCGCCAGAAAATACCCGCGGTTGTCGTAATATTAGAAATAATATTTTAAATTGAAACCAGCTAATTGGTTTGAAGTGTAATAAACACTCAGATAATCCAACATGTTGTGGAAATTAAAAAATGTAAGAAAAGAATTGATGGATTTATATGAATATAAGCACAGCAGTACAGCCCTACTGATTTTACTCCTGAATAAAACATCATGCAGATGTATGGGGAATTAGTCTGAGTGACAGACTTCCCTGCTGTTCTGCCTTCCTGTTACGGTTTATAAAAGATCTGCAAGTTACTCACATGGCAGAAGTAAGTCTCAAATCGTTGTCTTGTTTCTGCCTCTCCAGTGTGAAGATTTGCTCAGTTTCTGTTCTAAACTACAGGAAAATTAGTTCTGGACGGTTGGTGGACCAAAACATGGCTTATAAAAATGTCACCTTAAGCACAGACTCTGGAACACAGCATACATCAGTGGCCAAGTTACAATATAAGCACATAACATAATCATCTCATAACATAATACCTTTTGTGCCTCTGCAATACAGGTGCAGCTTAAACCGAAGCTCATAATCGTTGCAAAGGAAGATGTATTGCAGGACTGGATGTGTGCATATATACATACAATGTTCCTTTTCTCTACTAATAATCAAAGCACACTAAAAGAGCATCATACATTTTAACACAAAGACTGCTCTTTGGTGCAGCCACAGTGCTTTTGATTTGGTTCTCTTTCGTCTAAAAATAGATTTCAAAATGGCACGTCAAATGGCACACAGGCGAATCGTTGGAGAATGTCCCCCCGACACAGAAAATAGCTCAATTTCCAGAGGAGGGAAGATTTGATCACGCAAATGATTCTGCTTTCGGGGGTGGGGGGGAGCAGTGTTTGCACATTGGTCAAACGAGAATATGTACGCTGGTAAAACAACCGTTCGTGATACCGAATCTGAGTGATCATTGTGTGCTTTGATTGTCCTGAGAGTAACCAGTAGTTTATGTGTAATCCAGACAGGAATAACATAAAAACAGGCCTATGTTCAAACTACCCAGCAGGGCATATTTTCAGTCACCACCTTTTATTATGTTCTTTTCCATACTGCAGTTTCTCTGTCTATAAATGTTTCTAACTAGTGTTTACAACCCTGTGCAAATTACAGTGTTTCTGCTCGGCATTACTTCAGCTGTAAGATGTCTGTGACCTCCGAGAAACTCTCAGCAGGATAATGTACTGATACAGAAACAAAGCGTAGAAACAGTGCCTCAAGTCAAAAGGGGACACAGCGCACTAAAAAGTAATATTTCAGGGGCACACAGACATGTAAAATGTAAGTCGTAAAATGAAAAATGCCAAATTTTACAGAGCACAGTTCCACAAACAGTGTGTTTAGGCATGTAAGGATGAGGCTCGATATCCAGACAGCCTGAGGCGCTGAGGCGAAAATCCACATTTCCATGACAGAAGATGTATAACTGAGTGCCAGACAGAGCTGGTTTGCACATTTACAGTGAGCACAGCTCAGCATTTTGGCCTTTCCCCCTCCGAGAAAAAAAAAAGGCTGAATGCACTGAAAAGAAAAAAACACAATACATAAGCATAATGACCAGGCTTCAGACACATCTGTTCACTTTAGAAGAAAAGCCCCAGTAAAATCCCTAAAAATGTTAAACTTCGCTAAAGCGTTCCACATTTGATATTCTACTTAAAGCCCAACTGAAAAAAGAGACGTAAAGAAAAGGGTTTTTGTTATGAGCTGACAAGCACCTGTGTTTCTTTCTAACTGGCTGAGCTGTATCGCTATTCCTAACCCCTAATGATAACCTAAGAATACGGGATTTGTTTCCCAAGTTGTCACAACCACTAGTCAAAATCATAGTAATTGGAACTGACACAAATGAAAAACATGCATTTTTCACCAAAAAATAGAGTTTGGGTTACTTCTCATCATCAATCACAATTCAGTATCATTGTTTCCATTCCTGAAATGTCTTAGTGTACATACCAGAGTAAGAGCCAGTTTCATTAAGCTCTCAACACTTTTTTTTCTTTCCTGGTATTTGATTTATTTGCACATAAAGTAAAAAAATTACAAGTGCAGTCTATGCTATCTATTGGATTTGTAGGATCAGCATACTCATGGGGACAAAGTATTCTGCTGCTCTGCATAGCTCCTCGGTCCTGATTAGACCCCGATGCCTACACAGCAGTTATTGACTGCACTCCCAGCAGAATCAGTAGACTGGACCACAGCCTAAATCCTAAGGCAGCTGTGGGAAGATAACACAGCAGAGGGATAATTTTGCTTTAAGAAACAAGTGTCCAACCAAGGGGATAAAGAACAAATAATGCCTCTAATTGGACCAATGAAGGCCATAATGTATCGACATGAAACTGAAAAGTTAAAACAGAAAAGAACAATTTTCATTTCTTCAAATCGGTTGCTCAAAGAAAACGCTATGTCACTGCTACAGAGGAGGATGCCAAGGTAGTAACTTACTGTCAGGAGTTCTTTCTGGAAGGACTTCCTCTCTTTGCTCTCGGCATTGTTGCAGTCTTCCTTCAGCCTCTCCAACACTGATGCAACCCTCTCTGGTTCGCTGTCCAGCTCAGCGCGGCAAAAATGCGTTAAGGGTAGGTTGACATATCCAAGTGCATCTGCGAATGCTCGCCAGTTGCCAATGTTCTCCATCAATATAGTTCTTACAGAGGCGTAAATATATGTGAGGAACTTGCAGGGCTTCAGTATCTGCTCAAGTAACAATGAGGTTGTGAGGTCAGGCCCAGTGAAGTAAATTGGCTTAACTTTGCCGACCACCAGCACATTCTTACAATGAACAAGTCCCATTCTGCCCTGATAATATCCAATGTACCATTCTTTTGTCCACAACTGGCCCTTCAGCTTGATCTTCTCCTCACTTAACAGAGCTACAAAATCTCCTTTCCTATATTCAAGCAAGTACTGATTTTTTGTTTGTCGTATGACAGTTTTGATTAACTTTCCAAACTTCAGGTTGTTTATTCTCCTGTCCTGAAAAACAGGATACTTAGTGGCAATGGCAAGAGGAGACAAGACAATCTTACCAACTTCCTTCTTCTTCAGGAATCGCCGTTGCGCTGATGTCTTTGGGCCTGCTTTGGGTGGCGGTGTTGGTGTCTGGACACAAAACTGGGCCAGTATACAATCTTGGTCATCTTTGACCTGGATTCTTAGGGTGAAATCCGACACATCGTCTGCGCGTGATGCAATGACATAGACAAGCCTGCTGACTTTGCCTAGCTTAACTTGGAATCCTCGAACTACCCTGGCCTGCTCACTAGCCTTTACCTCATAATTGGCCATGTTGGAATAAACTCCTACACGAAGGTCCTGCGGTCGTGACAGGATAAACTGGTGTTTGCCCCAGAGCTGGAGAGCAACTGGTGGTGCAGACTGGGCCTGCTTGCCAACCTCACTCACCAACAGTGTCTTTGGCGCACAATCATGGCCGAACATAGCCACCACTGTTTTGAAGGATGGATGGATGTGTTTGGGACCATACACTCCCAAAGTTATCTTCTTAACCACATGCTCCCAAACTGTGGAATTTGGAGATAAGGATTGAGCCTGAGCCACGACACACACGTACATACATGGCTCAAGGTTATCCAGGCACACCTGGACTGTGTCTCCATACATGTATGCCTGAGGAACAGGAGTGTAAGGTCCCTCTTTACAATCACTTCGTACACACAAGACTTCAGTAGTCTGCCTGCTCTCCATTTTTACCACAACAGACACTTTCATCTCCAGGGTAACAGTGGTTTTGGTTTCCATGTTGCTGAGTTTAATCTCCACCACAGGGCTGACAGTGGTACAGCGGTCACTGTTGAGCTCTAGCGGCGGGTCTAGCAAAGCTTTAATTGAGATCTGCTGTGTATCCCCAGGGGCGACATGGCCCTCTGGTACATGGATGCTGATGCTGGTTTCCGGAAGCTGGACAGCTCCACCTGAGCTGTCTAGTCGACATACGATGTTAGTCTCCACCGGCTGCGTTTGGCCCCAGCCTGGGTTCTGGCCAAGGGAATCCAAATCATGGCAGGACCTGGCCAACTTGCGGTGTGTAAGCCATGCAGTCCGGAAATCCTCCCTGCTCTGAAACTGCTCTGGTGCTGGTGCTTTAAGGCCTCCAAAGAAACTAGCAGAGGCCTGAGGAGCATCGGACTGTGCCTGCAGGATGGATAACTCCGACAGACTGTAGGAACGTTTGCTTCTAAAAAACGGGTTGTCTCTGCGCATAACCTGACCGACCCCCACAGGACTTACAGGGTTCAAACTGATAACACCGCTGCCAAAACCATTAATGTCAGCAGTGCTGCTGGTGGACTTGGGCAACGATGGAGTGACGGTATCAAACAGAAGAAGATCAACTGATTTTTCATTACTGTTTTGATCAAGTGAGCTCTGGGGACCCCCGTTTAGAAAGGGATTTGTAGAGGTATGGTTAGTTGCAAAAGGATTTCCATTTTGGAAGGTGGTTGGTTTAAGAATCACTCCTGCCCACTCGCCTAGAAGGTCCATTTCTTTGGCTGCCTCCTCATTACAGTCTCCCACAGTGTCAATCATCCCACTGTCGCTGAAGGACGAGTCTCTGTAGTTAATGGGCTCCACATATGCTGCAGGAATGTAACCCATCTCTTTGTTATTGTGGGCATACCACCACTCTCCTCCTGACGAGTCCAGAACATAGAGGCGATCTCCTTTAGAGAACTTCAGGGTGGTGAAGCTAGACGGGCAGTAGTCCTTAATGGCAACAACCTCCCTGGCAGTGCCAAAGGAGGCAGTTGTGTCCAGTCGTAAGGCACTGGGAGAAGGCACTGGAAAAAAATAAATAAATAAAACATGAAAGTGTGATATTTTTGTGGTGAAATACATCATTATGTATATAAGGCAAGTGCTAGTCATCAACTTTTCAGTGTTTCTATAGAGAAGTAGGGTTAACTTCTAAAATTCTAGAAATAGGGCTTTAACAAATTTTTATTTATTACAAATTATTTCAAGAACTAAATATTTTTTGTCTACATATGCAGAACCTGGGCCATTTATATTCAGCTATGGAGTGTCACTACTAGAGATGGACCGATCCGATATTACGTATCGGTATCGGTCCGATACTGACCTAAATTACTGGATCGGATATCGGAGAAAAATAAAAAATGTAATCCGATCCATTAAATATCACGAAAACACCTCACAAAACTTGCAACACGCCGTAACTCACCTCAGAACGTTAGCACGTCGGAGCAGTATGCATCAGGTGATAGAGCGGCTGTGGCATGCGGGACCTGTCGTGGTCTGGATAGCATTTGGAGCTTCGCTAGCAACCCGGCATTTCATCTCCGACAAAGTTATCCCCGAGAGAAGTAAAGCAAGTGTGTAAGTCCATCTCTGAATGTTTGTAAAGCATTCCTGCGTTAAGCTTAACAAGATATATGGAGCGACTGCCTCTTCTTGCTGCTACTTCAATCATGAAACTGCTTAATGATCAGCTGATCGGCTTTTCTGTCGCGAGTCCGTCTCTCTTGTTTGTTTTTGGCCCACTTTGCACCAGAAAGAGGAAACCAGCGGCTGAACAACAGCAGCACGTTTAAGCTTGATCAGCTGTTGTTAGAATTTATTTATTATTACTTTCTACTCGAGGATCTTTTTCTACGTAGCTGACGGCTGGTAACTGTGCAGGGGCGGATCTAGCAAAGTTTAGCCAGGGGGGCCGATAGGGCATGAACAGGGAAAAGGGGGCACAAAGACATACTTTTCTTTCTTATTCTCATTTAAAATGTCTAGCTTTTAATAAATAATTATCTGACACCCAAAGTTTTAATTTGATGTAAAATGAATAGAAGTCAATTACTGTATATAGTGACTATTAAGTCTAATATATATACCCTAGTAAGCTATAGTACTTTTTCCTTTGGGAAGGTACCATCTGTGCAGTCTGCAATTTTGTTGAAGAAAGATGTTGAATCTATTTAATATTTCTTGAAAAATAATTGATTTCTGTGCATTTTTTTCACACTGCATCAAATTAAGGTTGATTACGTCGATTAAGCATCATGAGGTGGAGCGTGAGGGGTGGTTCCCTATTTTTTATTTATTTATTTTTGTTGTTGCTGGGAGTTGGAACCCTATTAGTTAGGTTGCTTAATATTTACGCTAAGTACTCTTTAAAATACCAGAATAGGGAGGATGGTGTAGGTTTAAGTTTATTAGATTGATCAGTATTGCTGAACTATGAAATTTTTTTTTTGCATACAGGTATAACAGAATAGCTTTAGTGTAGTTGTTGTTTTAAACTTGAGTATGAACTTATACAAAATGCAGCAAGATATTTTAAAAAAAAGTTTTGTTGATTAAAAAACACTATATCGATTCATATCGGTATTGGCAGATATCCAAATTCATGATATCGGTATCGGTATCGGACATAAAAAAGTGGTATCGTGCCATCTCTAGTCACTACCAGATGTGCAGACATGGAAGGAAAGCTCTCTCACTATTTCATGCCCCTGTTTTGGTTTTTTTGTTGTTGTTGTTTTGGGGTTTTTTTTTTTTTGGGGGGGGGGGGGGGGGATTTGGTTCCTGTGTATCTTACCTACACTTAACAACAATATGTATGGCAGAATGATGGCTCAATGCGGAATGAGTTAGATTGTTCTTTGTGGAGTTGTTTACACAGGATTTTACAGAGAGCTCTACAATTATCAAAGATAGTACCTATAATCCCCATAAACACAACTACAAAACAGAGTCTGCATCTAAAGAAGTTCATTGCTGAGTCTGGGGTTTATATAAACTTTATTCCTAGTTTTAACAATACTGAAAAATTTACCCTAAAAAGTACTTAAAAGTAGTATTTATCAAAGTTTATCTCTGAAAAATTGTAATCAGCTTATTTAAAGTAAAGTACTTCAAACCTGAGAGAAAAACAGAAAAAAATGACTCTTGTGTCATTAATTTCAATACGCTTTTCAGGCCTGCTGACCTTTGACATCGGTGAGACTGGCTTCTGACACTCCTTCGGTGAGATCGATGAGCGTTCCCTCTGATTTGCAGCGAGGCAGGGAAGCGTTGTTGTTCGTCGTGGCTCTGATTCGATGGGCAGCCATGTTTGGACCAGTGACTGCACACCCGGCGGTGTTTTCGAGCTACTCTAGCGTCCTCTGAGCTAACGGGGAGATCAGATGTCAACAGCCTCCCATGATCACTGTAAGACAGAGAATATATTGAGTCAGCAGTTATTAATTATAATTTAGAATATACCAACGCGTCCTCTCAAAGTAAGATTTTTAATCTTTTAATCTGAATGTTTTTGGTTTTCTGTCTTCTTTAAGACAAACTAAACACCAGTGTGTATAGCTATAGTGGATGTTCAAAATTATTTGGATGATTAAAGTCTCCTAAACTCTTTGATGCTCCTTCAGGAGTTCAGGATATTCATGTACAGATTCAGCCCAGAAAAGAAACATCAGTAGAATACAAAATTAAGCACACGCATGAGTTTTGGCTGCCTGGGCGATGATAGCAATTAATCTTCATAAATGTTATCTTATTTATTCAGACTAATCTTCTCCTTAGTGATAAGACTATTTCTGTAATAATTAACATACTCGAAAGAAAAAAAGAGATTATCTTTTTTTTTGAGCTTCTAAAATCTAAAACGCAGAAGGGTTATATTCAGGGGACAAGTCAGCTGCCAGATATGATCAAGTTAAAACACAAAATATTCCCTCATCTTTGGTCAACAGAAGGCAAACTCACACTGCTGTCCCCTCTTAGCTGTTGGATTCAAATTAACTAAAAGACATAAATATAACACAGGATCAGTGTTTCCTCCAAAGTGATTACTATCACACTGATAAAGGTTAAGATTAGTAGTCTGTATTTTTTCCTTCTATCAATAAATCCTCCAAAAATACCAAAACAAATAAATGTTAGTTTCTCAGCCCCAGGCTGTCTGGTTCCTGCTGAAGACACAAATCTTTAAAAAGTTGTTACAAATATAGTTTCATCTTAAAACTGAAACTATTCTGTAAACAGCATTTCTATACAGGTGGAAACAACAGCAACTGATTCATTCACCTTTGATGCTCCAGCTTGTCTGTGGTGCTTCAAAAAAAAAACCTTTTAAGAGCTCAGTTGCTGTAGTAACTGTGTGTCTGTCTGTGAAGCAGTTTAAACTTTCACACAGGAAAATGTGAACGATACAACATAGCTTGTGTTCAACATCCTTTAGTGCAATACCAAATATTGAATGAAATGTCTCTTGATATAGTTTTAGGATAGAATAATTGGACTTTTATTTTCTCTTTGTGAGTTACACGTGGCACATATTTCCACACATTGTAATATTTCTTGTTTTTTGTAGATGCATCATGCGACGTTTAGTATAACTTTCTGTCTGCTCTTGCAGTCCTTGCCAGGAATCAGACAAGACTTTAAACCCACTGCAGTCAATATAAACACAAGGCTTAAAGAACAGGAGCGTGAAGAAATGCAAACAGCAGATATGGGTCAGTGGAACATAGCAGTTTGAGAGACACGAGGCATTTCACTGTAATCCATAATTTATAACACAGTCAGCTCAAAGATGGCATAAAGCGCAAGGAGGAAGAGGCCGAGGAAGACTTGCAGCTGTACTGCACTATACAAGCAAACATCCAGTCTTTCACTGGGCTGTAGCTCAGGAGTTTTAGCAGGTCATCTACTAATCTGAAGGTTAGTGGTTCAATCCATGGCTGCTCCTGTCTGTATGCCAAAGAATCCTGATACTGAACTTGCTCTGATGTGTTCATCTGTGTGAGAATGTTAAATAGAAAGCACTTAGGTGTAGCTTGTGTAAAGTGCTTCGATTGCTCAAGTACAAAAGCACCATATATGAACCATTTCAGTATTCTGGCTTCAGCTAACTTTGGCAGATGTCAGACACACTTTGTCTATCATTAACATCAATACGATGTTAATATTCACCTTCATAAAATCTGGTAAAGCCAATTTCCTGTTCTCTGCTTTGTTAACAGTTATCTTAGTTTGAACTATTTTGATTGATCTACTGAATTAAATCAGAATTTCTAATGGAAAAACAAATACAGTTTATGGAAACCTATACAATGTGCAATGAAAAAGGTGACTGAGGGTATTTCATCACATAACAGCAAGAGATCCTCTTAGACAGCTGCATGCAACCCTGGTGTGCTTCTAACTCACACACGTACACCAAACATTAGATCAAAAACACTGCAGCCAAAGTTTTACAGGCTTCTTTGAATCTTATGTGCACCACGTGTGTAACTGCTTAATTAAACTGGGACTCTAAAGTTTGAGCGCTCCAGTTTAAATTTGTTCAATCAGGACATGTATGTTCTTTGTTTCACATCACATTCATTGAAGCATTTAAAGATTCAAGTTCAGTTCATTCTGTTGCTTCACATAAAACACAGATATACAGACTGTTTCAGACACAAAGGGGATAGGAAGAGGTTCAAACAAACAGCTGTTCTGCTTTAGGTTCTGCTTTTAAAGTTTGATTTTAGCTCCAAAACAAGAAGTCACAGCTTTACAGCTTCCCACTGTCAGCTGTTGACATTTAGAACATCAGGGGAAATTACTGTCTTATGCTTTGGAAACCATTAACAGCCCATTCACTGAAGCAAAATTATTAATTTGGTATATAAAAGCTGCAACATCAGCTACTTTATAGTATCCCCATAAAACCACATGCAGGGTTTCTGAGTCCTAACAGGCTCAACAAATACCAGCTTATGATTAATCTCTATCCTGCTGGGAGACAAAGATTCACTTTATAGCTGTAGCAATGCATAAAGGTGTGCGTGATTAACCTTCATTACTCTCTAGCACATTAAGTATGGTTTTGTTTTGTGCTATGACCCTTAAAACTGTATCTGTGTGCCATGTTCTCAGTATTAGCACAGGCTGGGCAATGGAATCTAAGGCACATTAGCAACAAAGGCCATTATCACTACTGTCATAAAAATTACTTTATTGTCTTTAGTTTAAACACTGACACGTTCTTGTGGAGCTACTGTTTAGTTAGTGTTTTCAACAAGATAAATTACTTGTCAAACAATATGGCCAGTTTGCTGTGGGAAGGTTGTACATGTAAATTCTGAGCATATAGAGCTGCAAATACAGGTAAGCATATCTACTGACTGTAAGTTAATTTAGGATAGATTTTTTACTTCTTTTTTTTTTTAAACTAGAATTTTTAACCTCTTTTAGTTGTCTGGCCCACAAATGCTATATTCTTTGTTAGCTTAGGCCTCATTTACAATGGTTGGAAACTCCCTAGCAGTCTCTGGAAAAAATGTGCATTCTCCAACCAGTTGGTGAGTGGTTGCTAGAAGCTGTTGGTCATCGCTGAGTCACAATCAGAATTAAAATGCTGCACCAAAACCCTCCCTGAGATTGTTTAAGTCACTAGCAGACTGCATGGAAGATATTGACTTGTTTGCAAACACTCGCTACATACCTAACCTAAGTGAAACTCGAAAAAGTGTGACACAAACTAGAAACAGAGACACTTCACTGGTGCAGCAGATACATTTTAAATGTGCAACTTTTAATGAACGGTCTCTGTTCAAATCAGTATTAAGGTCAAGCATATAATAGATACATCGGTCCACTGTGCCTATTTATAACACAGTCACGCATGCAGAAGCTGAGTAAGCTCAGTAACAGCAGAGGGAAATATTTCATTTCAAACCAAAATGAAAATCATCAAGGGAAAGCGCTTAAACAGACATTATTAACACATTTACATATAAATACACATTAGCCGCCTAGCTTAATCGTTACTAGCATAGAAGGATTGTACTTCATACTATCTTTGGTCGCTAGGAGCTTCTTGGCTTTAAATATATGATCTCCCCTGCTGGTACTGCAGCTTATACATGCATGTTCACTTCATGATTCAGAGAGGCACAGCACGAAATGGAGTGTTTGGAGATATCTTCCATCTAAAGAAATGGCCTCCAACTAAAGATTATTTTGGTAGTTGACTAATCTGCCAATTTTTCTTCAATTAGTCAATTAGTCAACGATCATTTCAATAACTCTCATCCTGTGGGCAAACCTCCTGTTCTAGGCTCCAGTGCCTCACATGTTCAGTTCTGCCCACCTGTGAATATCACCCTGTTGTCTCGTCTCACAGCAAATTAAATTAATGACTTAGGAAACATATGAATGTGGAAAATAATCAAATGTGTTTTTAACAATACTCAATAGGATCATCAGAAAAAAAAAATATTAACTACTATATACTAATACATTTACGTGGTAATAGTATATGACGTGTCGACAGTAAAATTTCACGTCGACTAATTTTCATAGTCGACATCATCGATATTGGCAACGAACTGCTGCAGCCCTACTGGTGACCACTTCACCAAGTGACAGCAAGCAACATCCCACAAACATTTACCGAGGAATACACATTTTTCACTAATGAATGGTAGTTACTGGGGGATTGACTAGTTTCTAGTCCTGTGTGACTGGAACTTAACAACTGATTTCACGGCAACTGCCAGCAAGCAGTTGAGGAATACTTACGACCCTACCAGGTACACGCCAGCCAGTCTCTAGAATTGTGTGAATGGAGCCTTACGCAGGTCTAGCACATTCATTTTTGGCCTCTGCTGGCCAGAATTTTTTAAAAGACATTTTTCAGGTGAACTGCCAGTAGACCAGTTAAACACTTCAGTATTTTCAGTATTGGAGGTAACCAAATGAAGTGAGTATCAGATTCCCATTCATGAGCATTTTTGCCACCAGTAAAGGTGATATAATATTGCTATCATAATTCACTTCTGCTGCCCACAAGTGGCCAAAATAACAGCTCTGAGGCAATTTTAATTAAGATGATTACTCATGTACATTACACCAATATTAAAGCTGTAGCACTGGTTGTAATTGTATCAGCTATAAGAATGCCTCTTATGACTTTACACAAGACTACATGCTCATGTGCCAAAATATAGTCCATGTCTGAGTTTTTTGCTGGATGAAGCAAGTGGGTCCCTTGGGTCATCTGCACGAGCCGTTTTTAGGTTTTCCAACGTTCAGGCCAAAATCCTCTGGTGGGGCACATTTTTGCTTGGCAGCTCTGAGCTGCTGAAACAGCCTGATGAGGCTCTGAGAGGAGCAGAGTGTAGTGACAGTTTTATACATATTTTAAATCCACTCTTTTAGTACAGCTTCATGTTTTTGACCATTAATTTGTTATTGTTTTATCTGATGTCTTATTGGATTTCCAGCCATCCTTAAAGCTCCTTTCTGAATATAAACTGCTGCACAAACAGGTTTATGAAGAAAAAAATTAGCTTTAATCCAAAAATATCACTATAATCCACATTAGTCCAGCCCAAAAGACAGTTTTCTCACTATTAACTCAAAACCAATGTTAGTATGCTCTGCTCAATGGCATATTGTCTGGATCTCATCTGAAATGAGTGGGAAGACCTGGGTGAGGTGAGGTCAGATGTAAACTTTGGGTGGTCTGCAGCAGCAGCTATCCAAACCTCAGCCTGACCACCCTGCACTGTTTAACACTGTAAAACAATGGTGGGCGAGGTCCTTCTGGCATGTATATCTGAGAAAGCGCAGCAAGAAGACTCTATTCATGCAAATCACAACATGCTGCCTGGTAATAAGGCGCTTGGAGAGGCCATAATGAGGCTCAGCCAGCTTCTTTGCTAACAACATGTCAAAAACTCTCCCTCCAGACTTTTTCTAATAACATTTCTGCAAAGTGTAACTGCTTTAACTGACTTCCATAACAGTTTCACACAATTTCATGTTTCTCATTGGGAGGATTGTGTCAAAAAGGAAAGCTGTGGCTGGTAATAATAATAATGGATTGAATTTATATAGCGCTTTTCAAGGTACCCAAAGCGCTTTACAATACTACTATTCATTCACACACTGGTGGAGGCAAGCTACAGTTGTAGCCACAGCTGCCCTGGGGCAGACTGACAGAAGCGAGGCTGCCATATCGCGCCATCGGCCCCTCTGGCCAACACCAGTAGGGAAAAGTGTCTTGCCCAAGGACACAACGACCAGGCCAGAGAGCCCAGGGATCGAACCGGCGACCTTCCGGTTACAGATGCGATTCCCAACCCCCTGAGCCACGGTTACCCTATTCTCTGGTATTCTCCTCTAAGCCACAGTAGAACAAACACAGATGAATGCAGAACAAGTGACCAGAGAACACACAGTAACAGTCTTTTATTTTCATCGATTGTGAAGAATTTTATGTAAAGACCTAAAGCCTGACTGTGGAGGCAGTTCAGCTAAATAAGGCTCTCTGAAAAGAGTAATGCACACAAACCAAGTGTGTGGACAGAAACACTTGAGCAAATAAAGACTTGATGAAGATGTACAGTATATGAGCAGAAAGCTGCATGAGTGCAAGCTAATAGAGTTAGTAGAACTGAAATAGGAAAAAGTGGGAGACAGTTTCCAAGAAAATATCAAGAGTATCTGGATCCAGGGACTAATTCATGCTTAGAGTGGAGGTTATTTCCAGCCTTGGTGGGGGTATACAGTCTCAGGCTGTTCTTGACTTTCAACAAATTTGGCAACTTTGTTCATCTAATTGACATTTAAAAATACATTTTCCATTATTGTCTAAAGTTACAGCAAGTATTACATCATCTATGAAATACATGTGAGAACATTCAGTTTTCAATGTATTTTCTAATTTCTGGAACCTTTTTTAACTTTCATTTACCTGAAAAGTTTAAACTCCTGACATGAACTTCAGATTGTGTCCTGGGACAAGACAGACAGCATTAACTTACCATGTTTTTAAAGGTGAAAGAAACCAGAGCTCCCTGAGAAAAAACATGCTAAAAACCCATACTCCACACACAGAAGGGCCCTGCAAGGGTTTAAAAAAAACTCTAGCTTTTTGGAATTTAAGAAATTGTGATTGCACAGACCAAATAACCAAAAGAAAAGTTTATCAGGAATACAATGAAACTTTAGTAGCAACTCCAGTTTGGAGTTGAAGAACCTCCTTCATTCTGCTAGAACACTTAAGATAGGTCATTGGGGGATCTTCCAGTATGACAATGACCCAAAATATATTTCCGAGGAAACAAAAGAGTGGCTAACGCAAAAAAATACTTTATGAGTGGCCTAGCCAGTCTACACACTTCAGTTTTATAGAAAGTCTGTTGAGAGAACTGAAGCTTTAAATTGACTGATATTCTGAATATTATATTATTCTGTCTCTCTCCATTAGAATGAAGCTACCATAAAAATAAGAGACTATTCGTTTCTTTGAAAGTGAGCAGACTTACAAACTCAGCAAGGGATCAACTAATTATTTCCCCCAGTGTAAATGTCCAAAAAGAGACTTCTTGTCGCCTTTAACTACTGTTTAGCTTCTAGCTTTAAAATGTACATCCTTAAAATACATCTTTACAGAGCAACAAGCAATAAACTCTAAATTATTTACACATCCCATTTAACAGGTTCAAAATCATCCAATAAACTCTGGTGCAGTGGACTGTACTGCAGGCAGCGAGGAGAGATAATTTGGTCATATCTTTTGTTTTGCTGTCTTTCTCTGCGTACTTGTTTAATGGTACTGATCCACTGTCAGCCCAGTTAAAGCCCAGCCGCCCTCAGGCTGTCTGCTGCTCTGTCTTTTAAACTGTCTGCAGAAGGAGGGCTAAGAGGAGGAGAAGGGGGAGTGGGAGAAGGAAGTGTTAACTGCGTTGCAGCGTGAGACGATTTCTTCCAATGCAAACCAAGGCCATGAATATAGAATAATAATCACATCCGTCATTCTCCAACCTCTGCTCTCATTTCCTGTCAGGGCAGTGAGGTGGTCAATTTAGGCAGGCAGCAGGAACGGCAGATAGTTGACCCTGCTGAGGCGCCTTAAGCCGATTTCCACACTTCAGTTCACTGCAGCGGCCGTGGGAGAACATCTCAGCTTGAAGAAAAAGTCAAGTCACTCAGCCTTTCCTTCACGGTCCCTGCAGAGGAAGTGCTCTGCAAAGCTGTCAACCGTGCCACTCCTTTTATTCAGCCGTTCACTTCCTGTAGGGTGGATGTCCCTCAGGAAAATGCTGGTGCCAACTGGTTTTTATTACAGATTCACAAGGAAATCACAAAGAGCCTTTGAACAGCTTATAAGGCACAGTGGGCATCTTCATTATAGAAAAACCCACAGTTTAGAAATAATGTGCTCTCCCTGTGACTCTTAGTTATGAAATGTTTTGTTTTTCCCAGACTCTCTAACTTTAATGTCCGTATGAGGTTTGTAGCATAAAAAAAAACAACACAACAACTTTTTTAATGTCAGCATCCATTTCCTGCACAGCAGTTGGGGTGGAGTTATCATATGCTGTTAAGCAAGCGTCTGTACTGCAACATAAACTAATTTCAATCCTGTACAGTTTGCCTTTATAAATGACCATGCCAGTATGCTAATTATGCATGTGTAATTTTAAATTAGTTTCCTAGATTAGTAGAGCTGTCAGAAATGACAAAGAAATGCAGCAAGTGTTAATGATAACAGTCGAATCAACCACTGGATAAGAGGACAGGTACATTAACTAATATCAACTCCAACACTGCCTGTTTTACTTGGAAACATATAAGTTGGTTCCAAAGGCACCTTCACGTTCACTAGCAACAAAATATCTGCTTCAAAACCATGACAACGAGTGCGTGAGTGACTTTATGAGTGGACTCAACCTTAAGTAGGCTGATGTTTGTTAATTAGCACTAAATGTTAAGCAGAACCAAGGCTAAAGAGACAGGGCTGATTATTGCTTTGATGTTTACTGTCACAAAATATGAATATTTCAGAACGTCTGGGTGCACATATTTACAAGTACCACTGGTAACAGGATCTTCTGTGTTGGGTTTTAAAATCCCAACATCAGCCTGTGCACGGTGAGCTAATTAAACACGACTTCGCCTTGGGCACAAAGCCTGCTAATAAATTAAACTTATGACAGATTGTGATTTTACATTAATGACACATTTATTTTATTTTTCAAGTACAAAACCGTAGGAAATTGTTTTTCTGGCCCCACGTTTTTGGGTGGATTTGAACAGTTACCAATCAATTCATATTACAGATGAAATGTGTCATTGGACTGGTGAAATGTCTGTATTGTGTACTACTCTGTGACTCTTTAATTCCAGCTTCATAAAAAAAATCAAATCTGGTTTTGCTGTTACTAACAGTGAGATTGGATTTAGCATTTTGAATATACTTGGATCACAGATTGTGGCTTGAAACAGACCCTGCCTTCCTGCTTGCTCATCATTTTTTTCCTTTTATGCTGTTACTTTAAAAAGGAGAGTACACCATTTGTAAAGAACAGGACTGCAGTGGATAGCCACTAATGATGCTTTGGGCTATAAAACCACCTACTGTACAAGGTTAAAGATGTTTTCCTCACAGCAATAAAAGGAGCCCGATGACCAAATGACAGGCCTCATATTGGCCGTCAGCGTAGCCTGGGCCTCTGCTGTGATTTTAAGGGCGACTGCTCCTTAGCAGGAAGTGGCTGAGGAGGAAATGCCTTTGTGATGAGAGGCGGCCAGATCTCTGCTTACTCTCCCTGCCTGTTGCATTTCCTTCAAAGAGCCGCCTTCAATACATTGATAGCATCTGCTTACTTGCAATCATAGATCCTCAGGACATACCAACAAAGAAGATGGCAGAAAAAAGGGCATCATATTATGGTTTTCCTAACACAAAGCTTTTTCTTATTTCGAAATGTTAACAAAACATTCTTGTATAAGTTACTTTCTGACTAAAGACGGACTGAACAGAAACAACAGTGACTCCACCATTGCGTCACATTTAAACCCACTAACACGCACAGCCATCTGAGTGTGTCTCCAGCAAGGGAGGATGAGGCAGCTGACGAGCGCTGGCTGTTAAACAAGCTCTCAGACCTTGAATTAACTTGTGAATTCATGAGATAATGAGAGAAACCCAGCTGCTGTGTTTGCAGGCAGCAGCCCTGCGAGAGATGCAAGAACACAAACACTCTCATACTGAGTCAACACTGCCGAGGCCTTGAGTGTGCGGAAACAAAGTTCCGGTATTTCATGTCCCGCAGCGAGGCAGAGCTCTGGCGCAGGGTATACACAACTGTCAGGGAGACCTGTTTCTGTGCATTTGGAGAGTCATGCTTCGCCGTCACAACTACACCTTAAAAATATTCAAACTAGGTACTGGAAAACAAGTGCAAAAAAAAAAAAAGGGGGGGGGCGCTAAAAAACGATAAATATAGTGGAGGACATGGGATGCTCTGGTATGGAGTTAACGCCAGTGTTTGCCACCATGGGACATCATACACATTAGAGCTGGGCGATATGAGATTTTTTCATATCACGATATGTTTTTTTCATTTCAGGCGATAACGATATCTATCACGATATAAGCCAAATAACTATATTTGTAAGATTTAAATGTGCCGTTGCTCACAAGTAAAATGTGAAATAATCAGCAGCTTGTTTTTATTTAAATATTTATTTCCCATAATAAGTTCAACAGGGTAGATGTACTTAAGGAACATGAGACTTTTTCAGATAAATAAAGGCAAATATTGCAAACTACACAAAAGGCAGCCGCTAAAGCGTTTAAGTTTCAAAATAGAACAAACGAAACAGACTACTAAATTGTCAATTCCACTTAGAAACAAAATATTAATTCTAAAAATAAATCTTAGTTTGTTTTACAGAAGAACAGACAAAACTGACTAACTTTTGTCAATATCAAATAAACTGAGAACTAAAAGGAAATTCTCAATCTCTCCTTGTTGTATAGCTGAGCTTTTCAAACAGTTTTAACAGTTACTTTAGTCTGACAAAAGCCGAATGACGAATTAGCGCTTCCAGTCAGAGACTGAGGCTACGTCCACACGTACACGGGTATTTTTGAAAACGGAGATTTTCCGTTTTCGTTTTAAAAAATAATCCCGTCCACACATAAAGGCAGAAATGAAGGAAAACGCTGCTATGAACATGCCAAAGCAGCAGGTGGCGCTAGATTCCTAACCGTATGAACATGCCAAAGCAGCAGGTGGCGCTAGATTCCTAACCGTGCAGAAATGTTGGCCAATCAGAAGTCTAGAAGCCTCGGTGGGAAAAAGTAAACAAAGCTGGGGCATAGAAGCAGAACCGAGTCGTATGTGTGGAGGGACAGTAACTGTGTGTATATGTAAGCATTTAAACACTGCAGAGAGTAGAATTAACAGTAACAGTATTGTAGAAATTCATTTCACCGAAACAATAACGTGGCGCACAGTGTGACGCATGCACCAGTTTATTGTATTTCCAGACTTGCTTTCGGCACAATTTACAGTGCACGCTACTCTGTTTTTTGTCAGACTTGAAATAGCCGAAATACCTTCACACTACGGAACTTCTATGGCTCTTCCGTTCGACAATCTCTCCGGCATTGGAACCGTCATCTGTTTTCTCTTCGGTCACGCTCGGTTGATTTTTCTAGTCGGCACACTCATTTCCTCCATTACGCGCTGGCTCCATTACCGGCTGGCTGCTTCCCAAACAAACACATGTGCGGCTTGGCACTTGTGCTGTACGTAACAAGTCACGCGACGTGACGCTGCGGCTGTGATTGGTTCGGCTCTGCGCTACTTAATTTGGATTGGCTGACCTTTTTTTTTATTTTTATTTTTTTTAAGAGGACAAGAACGGCGAGGTCTATCGCGATAGCTTAATTTCTCTATCGAGTAAAAGTTATATCGCGATACATATCGTTATCGTTATATCGCCCAGCTCTAATACACACACAACAATAAAAAGCAGAGAGTCAAACAACAACTCAACCCTAATTTGTGGCGATTGCATTGGTTGTGTCTCAAGATACTCATGACATCACTATAGCCCATTTATGCTGGCATTTGAAGGCATGCATGACTCATCGAAACAGGAGGCAAAGAAATCGCTGAGTTTGTTTCTCTGAGATTTTCTCCAGTAAAGTCTCCAGAAAAGTGAGCATACAAAACCAGAACCAGTGGGAGATGCTCATTAATCCCAAGACAAAAGAAAGGGCATCTTGGTTCCAGCTGAAATAAACACTGTGTAGCTCTCAATCAACACAGAAGCTAAGAAGCGTTGTCCATTGAGTCGAATGTTGAATGGTGAGTGGTTAAAAACATTTCTTTAACAGAAAAGGGAAAATAATAATAATAATAATACTTTATTGATCCCCATGGGGAAATTACTCTCTCTGCATTTAACCCATTAACTCAGTTAAGCAGTGGGCAGCCACTAATCAGGCACCCGGGGAGCAGTGTGTAGGGACGGTACCTTGCTCAGGGGTACCTCAGAGTAGGGCTAGGCTATATCATACTGTTCACGGTAATACCGGAGTAATTTTGGGCAATGAAAGGAAAATGAAATATCGCGACAGAATATGGGTAAAACGCGCATGCGCAGTGCCTTTGTTTACATAAGCACATGGCGGCGACGCAGAATGAGAAGGGCGAAAGTGGATCGTTGAATGAAACGGATGAACCAGAATTGGTTTGTAAAAATGCTGCAACTTCAGTGGTGTGGAACTGGTTTAGCTTTCGTCCATCAGATACACAACAAAGCACTATTTTTGGTAGAGCATGCTAGCGGCCGTGGTTATTACCGTGTTGTTTGGAAAATACGGCACACTTAAAATCAATCCTTTGATTTTTCTGAAAATCGTCAGCGCCCCTTATAATCCCGTGTGCCTTATATATGAATTCTGGTTGTGTTTACTGAACTCGAAACGATTTTAGGAACACGGCGCTCGAAAATCTGTCCAATGTTTTAGTACAACTTTGCTAAGCTACAAAGCCGCACCGCTTGATGGATTGTCGGAGCATTACAGCTATCGTAGGCAGGAGCCTCGCGGAGTGATACGTACTGTGCTTCAACATAATATTAACGTATTGTGTAGGTATAACCATTTTTTAAGTTTTGTGGATATTACACATGGTTATGCTGAGGATATGTCGGCCAGTTTCCACTGGAAATGCCTTTTGGTTAAACTGTCAGCAAGGAATTTGCACTGTTACATTTTTATATAACTTTAATGCACATAAAAAAACAGCTTCTTGTTTAAGTGAAAATACATTGATGGGTTTTTTTGCACTAATAAAGTTGTGGAGTTGTAAAGTATTTTGTCTAGTGTCAATTATATCGTCAGTTATATCATTATCGCAAATTTTCAAATGTATATCGTAATAAATATTTTTGGTCATATCGCCCTGCTCTACCTCAGAGTAACCATTCAGTGGATTCGAACCCCCAACCTTCCCATCATGGGGCCACCATGCTACCTACTGAGCTATCCCTGCCAAAAAAAAAAAAGAGGAACGCTTCACAAATTTGCGTGTCATCCTTGCGCAGGGGCCATGCTAATCTTCTCTGTATCGTACGAATAAGGACACGTGCTACTGAAGTAACATGTGTCCTTATTTTTTCTCCTTATTTTTAACACAGTTTCACTCAAGTACAGAGTTCTTTGTAGATATGTTATAATTTCCATACTCTCTAAAGAAGAGAAAAAAGAAAAAGAAAAATATGTGCGACATTGTTCACAAGTGGCAATAGATAGTAGCCACAAGGTGATAAAATGTCCAGGCAACCAACCATCAACCATTAAAACAGGATTAAATTCACTCTGAATGAAAACAAATGCAGTTGTCAAATGAATGAAAGAGTAATGCTAAATAGAAAATAGAAACAAGTAAAAAAAGAAGGACAGTTGTTACAAAAACTTTTTTCTCTAATGATTGGCAACCTGTGCAATTAACATTTTACACCTCAATGACAGGCTAAAGTTGCTGACATGGGAAGGCCCAAAGCAAGAGAAAACACCCAGATAGGTGTGGATACCTAGGACAGATGTTTGTTCATGTACAACTTTTTAGTCCATTACGTGTCACCGTTGCATTGGTACCTTTCAGTGTAGTAGTAAAAAAGTAAATGACCACTAGAATTTACATCACACCAAGAAATCTGCTTAAAGATACAGTAATAACACTAGTGTAAGCAGTGCTCTGTGCTATTGAAATTAGGACAAAGTGCTGCTATATAGGTAGGGATGGGTTCTGACATAAAGCAGAGCTACAGATTAAAAATGCCCAAGGCGTAGTGGTCAAAAGTCTGGCTGTACTTCACAGCAAAAGATGCCAACTCAGCAGCCTGCAACAAGTGCTTTAAGCTGATACTGTGCAAAGGAGATAACACCTCGAATCTGATGAAACACCTGGCAATGCATAGCATTTTTAAAAAAGCCGAGAAATGCACCGTATTTGATAGCTTGCTGCAAGACCTCACACCGAGCACATCTACTGTGGGTGTGGTGCCTGTTTTCTGACCCGGAGTTAGCAACATCCCCCAAGAACCCGAAGAGGAGAGTCGTGGCCCCTAGCCCTGCCAGTGTAGCAGAAATTATGATAATTTACGTTGAGTAGGCTAACCATGTTATTAAATTAATGCATGTAAGGCGAACTAGCAAACATCGTCGTAGTTAGATGAGGCTGTCTTCTTGTTTGATGGCAGATACTCCCTTCACCCTGGCCAAAAAGGCTAAAATGACCAAAGGAAAAGTGGAAAACACCTAAACATGAGAGGTTTTTGGACAAAGTTTGTGTTTATTCCATTGTTTAAGCACTGCTTCCAGCCAAGAGTGATACCTTATATGCCCTATAGCTACAGAAAAGGCTAACATTGTTATCTTTTTACAAAAAAACAGCTGAACATGAGAGGTTTTTGGACAAAGTTTGTGTTTTCCATTCTTTAAGCAACGGTTCGAGCACCATTTCAAAAGTACCGGTTTCGCTCCGGTAATGGATAAAGCCTAAATGACACCCATTCCTATATATAGGGCTGTGCGATATGACCAAAATCTAATATCCCGATATAAGACATTTCCCGACAATGATATATATCACAAAAATTTTACATTTTCGGTAAATTCTGTGAATCTCAGGCAACTCAACTTGCGTGAAGTGTTTTAAGCTGGGCGTTGTGTACCTAGAGTCGAGTGTTACATAAGTTGAAATGGCCGCAAATTTCTTTGTGAGTATTTATTACATGGCGTGCTGTGGGGAAAAGCCTGTTCTAAGGTTTATTTTTTAGCACCTGACGGCTCTTTTTAGCTTCTCGTCCGTAAACACTCTGCATACTATTTCACGTGATTCGGTTTATTTTGAAAAATCTCAACAGGCTCTTGAGCTTTATTGTGAAAGGTTTATGTGGAAAATAAACAAGCAAACGGTGGAGCCACACGATGGTTTTATCGTCGCTGCTGCTAACGACAATGCATAAAACCAGTGGCTTGTCAGTCCGTAGTGTGGTTATATAAAATAAGAGAAAGAGAGAACTTTAAGGAATTCTACAGTGACCATCAAAACGATGAAAAAATATTGCCAGAAACAGTTTATTTTACAACACCACGAAACAAACGATAGCATAATATGAAGTAATAGACTTTTTTCATATCGTCATCCGATATATATTGTTGTATCGAACAGCCGTACTGCTATCTATAGCAATAGTTATAGAAAAAAATTTATGTATGCTGAAAAGGAGAAAAAGGAAAGCATGAGCAACAAGGAAAAAGAACGGGTGAAGTTAAAGCATTGAAAAGAGGAAATAAGTTATGTTCCATTGCAGTAATGTTCATTAGCAGATACTGCACAAGCCAACAGTAAACAGTCTGCTTTTGTTTTATTCATTATTCAAAGGCATCAGACACCACAGAGGAAAAACCATAATGATTCTGGTTCCTGATGTGAAAATTGCTGGTGTCTAATTTGCCTACGGATTTTCAGGTGGAGCAGAAATGGAAACGGAAATGGAAATACCTGACATTCACTTGTTTTAGTTTAAATTTGTATACGCAATTCCTGGAACCAGGAAGATGACCAAATTACTAGTAAAGAAATAGCTGTCAATGGATTTCCTGTTAACCAGCGGCTTAATGATCTAATCAGCACTCAGACTTTAGAACCATCCCTGGTTCAGACTTCTCATCTTGCCGATGCTCCACCACTCCACCAGGTTGAAAGAAATTCAGCCTGGTAGTTTTCTTTCAATCTTGCTGATTAACAGACAAACTGCAGTAAAGCGCTTGTCTGGAAACAGTTTTAGCTATCACCTAAAAACCAAAGAAGGAATCTGCTCAACTCATTGAGCCTGCACTGAGTTAGGTGTCTCACACCGTCATTACTCTTGTTTTATGAACTCTATTAGTTATTTCTGTTTTTTGACTAACAGAACTCTCCAAGCCAGAACTCCTGATTGCCTGATTGTGCTGGCTCACAGACTTTCCTTAGAGTATTGCGATGATGACCAGGGGCAATAAACCGTGCATGTTTGAATATTTTGACTCCAAACTCCTCTGTCTCTGGCAGTCCCGGGTGCATTCTCTTAAGTACATATTTACGGATAAAGATTAGTTGTAGATACCAGTTCAGTTTATATCTGACACCACAAAAGTATTCTGTGTGATGTGTCACTGCTGCAGCAGATGCCTCTATCATCCAGTCTTTCACTTCACTATATAAACACACCAAGGTGGAATGGAGCTGCAGGAAAGAAAAGTATGGAGGAATGCGAGGAATGCCAAGCTTCAAATGAAATCATGCACTATTCTACTGAAGGAGGAGGGAGAAAAAGAGGAAAATGTATTCTTCTGACGACAAAGATGAGGTTAGAGATCACGCTTTAACTGTCACTCTCTGCCTTTACCAGCAAATTCACTGGGCTGTTTTCAGTGTTACCAGTCTTGTCACGATCCTGAATACAATGGCAGCACACACACAGACACAAACCCATATACCCTAGCCCCAACACACACCCCCACACACACACACTTCATTCCCTTTTGCTTTCTTTAACAAGTCCACAGACTGAAGCCAATGATATGTAAGCTGTGAAGCTTGAATCTATATTACACATCCTAAAAATAACACTGATGGACACGTCAAACAGTCCATCAGTCCACCATGATCGTTTATTAGTTTGGTCATGTTTCCCACTCACAGTATTAATTGATGAACTGAACAGATCGATCACAATACTAGCAGGCTGCGACAGTTACATTCTACACTGTAGGTTGTGTTGTAGGGTTTCATAGGGGGTTGTGGTTATGATGGAGCTAAAGTGTAGATTTCCCACTTATTCCATGGTCCCTGGAGAGGTGATACTTTAAGAATTTCAGCTAGAAAACAATGACAAGGAAACTTGCTATTTTCTAACTCTGTTAACTGGCCAGACTGTGTAAAACAGCAGGCTAAGGTAACACAATAACTAATGTTATGGATGTAGCTTAAAAATAGTTGTAAAAGTGCATGTTAAATAAAAAGTGCTGCTTAGCTGTAGCAGCGGGTCAACTTGTAAACTGCAAAATGGGTGGCTATTAGAATTTCCTTTAACTAAAAAGGAATTCAACCAAAATATTGCAAATACTGTATGGTAATTTCTATATTTTTTTTTACAGTATTTGTACTATACAGTATAAATACTAAATGTATATATGGTCATTTGATATTAAAAGATATATATGTGTAAATACAATATATACACATACAAATGAAAACAATATGTGGTCATGATGAGGGACAGTGGCGTGCCCTCATTATGAGGCGTTTCTGACCATCTAGCCCACCTCACGTGTCCCTGCAGGTCTGCAAGTGTATATCAGGAAGAAAAGAGGACATACCAGGGAAGCTCTGCCATAGGGCCACAGGTCTCTGGTCACTAAATCGTTGCTAGTCAATTCTTGTGTGAAGTCCCATTAAGCCAACAGCAAATGTTTATTGTGAAAAACATTTGTTCATGTTATCCCCTACAAAAAAGAACAGTTTCCAAAACTTTTACAGTCTTAATAACCACTCAGGAAGGCTAGAAAATCAACAAGCCACACAGAATTTGTCACTCTAATGAGGCCCAATTAGCATCTCATCAGACAAAGTACTGTGTAATCTAAACAGATTTACAGGGTGTTTTAGATCTCTGTACACTCGCCATGTACCTCACATGTTGTTGAATTCCTGTCAGAAATGTCACACTCCTCTCAGAACTAACACAAATGTCTGACCATCAGACACTGCCATCCTTGGAGTCACCTCTAATGTGCTGCAATTCTGAATACCAAACAATATTGCAGGGACACTGATGTTCACACAGACTGTCATACAGCACGGTTTAAAAACCTTGAAGAAAATCAATCTGATAAACACTGTGTTTCCTTCTTGATAACAGGTGGCGATGACTCTCGTGCAGCAGTAGAACACTCACTCTAAGCGCCAGCTGATGCTGAGCGTGAAAAGAGGGGAGGTAGTTAGGAAAAGACCGAGCTCCAGTATGACTCACCCCTGATATAAAGGCTGGCTTCAATCCCTGACAAGTAAAGCTGATGATGGTGGCCCTGTGCTGCTGGGTGGGGGATGGAGGTGAGGACCAGCTGCCTGTCTGATGCCAACAGCAGCAGTGCCCATGCTGTCATAACTCATGCTGTAATCAGCTGGAACTGAGCTAGAGCGACACCAGGACACGCACGTTCACCCCTGGAAGGGAGAGGGAAGGAGGGGAGGGGTGGGGGTGACGCTTATCTGGAATCACATGTATTCATTCACACAATGAAGTCCGTTCAAGTCCAGCTGAAATGCAAGACCGGGCCTCCCAGTGACAGAAAGACGAAGTAAGTTTTGCTCCGGGTGAAATGTCCAGAACAAACAAAACGACATTGAGCCGCGTTAACCTCAGTCACGCACCACAAATCAAATTTACACTGCAATCAGCCATATGACTGTTGGTGTATCTGCAGTGTGGCTCACAGACATGTCTGAGACAAGGAAGGGTAACCTGGAATGAAATAATAACACACGTGGTATGGTCGCTTCGGATTCAGAAGCTGCTGTAGAGGATGCTGTTTACTTAGTTTTGCGTAAGCCGCACACTTCAAATACATTACAGAAATATTTAGAGTTTTTCAGTAATGTCCTTTTTAATTCATAGATTTGTTTTCCACCTCTCAAACTTCTGGTAATATTCTAAATGTCTCTTTTTATACTTAAATATTGTGCATGCATATCTTATTTCTCTGTGTAACAGACCTCCACTACCATCCAAAAACTATTAAAAATACATTAGTGAGCCATAATGTTGCACTGGGTGACAAGTTCATTAATTACGATGAACACACACACACACACACACACACACACACACAGAGAGTAGTTATTCTGACTTAATCACACATACCCCATCGTGTTGTCACAAAGATGCATTAATCCCTCACTCAAAATAGTCCCCAGTAAAATGGTAGATATTCTCATCAAAGCAACAAAGATCATTTGGCTTTATATATTTATAAAGGCTTTATATTGTGCTCTGAGAAATGTGTATAAGGGGAAAGTGGTAAGCTTGGAGTGGAAAGTTACAGACAGGGCAGTGTAGTCAGTGACTATTTAAAGATGGACTGATACGCTGTTGGATTCTGTGCTTTCATTGTACTTGTTAACTATGGAGAAAAAAAAAGAAAACTTCAAACATTGTAGCAGTCTGAATAATTCAATTCAATTTTATTTATATAGCACCAAATCACAACAACAGCTGCCTCAAAGCACTTTATTTTGTAACATAAAGAGCCTACAATAATACTGAGAAACCCATAACAATGAAACAATCCACTGTGAGCAACCACTTTGGCGACCGTGGGGAAGAAAAAAAACCCTTTTAGCAGGAAGAAACCTCCAGCAGATCCCAGTTCAGGGAGGGGCACCCATCTGCCCCAATGAACACTGTCTCGTAAACTAACAGCAGTCCTAAAAAAAGTTCATATTTTTGGGCAATTTTTGTTTTAATGCAATATGTAATGCACTTGTAAATAGGGCTGCCACAAACAATTACTTTGATAGTCGACTAGTCACCGATTACTTTTGCGATTAGTCGACTAATCAGGTCATGCATCCATTGGACGTACAGCGTACAGCTTATTGCACCAGCAGCATCTGCTCTTATATAACTATCATTAGCTTACAGCTTTAAGTGTCTAAGGTATGTGCTAACTAAAAATAAAGACAAGATGATAGTTTATTAAATTTTAATGAAATTTGCAGATTGTTTCGGTTTAATAAACTCCTTGCTATCTAAAATATAACAGGACACCGGAGTATATTCTCGAGCATCTCACACTTCTGATAATCAGTTGTCTGCTTGACGTTTATTCAGCTGTGTAAAAACTATAACTTGTAACCTTACTTGTAAATAAACTTACCCTCTTCCCTTCCTTACAGAGAGAACATTACAGCAGGAGACAGGAGGCAACTGGCTTTAAAATCCATGTACTAGCAGCTCACCGATTAACCAAATATGTAAAAAAGAAAACAAGCTTTCGTAACAGAGCTATTCTGCAGACTTCTTTTAATCTGTTGATCTTTTCATGCTCTATTTTTATATCAACTTATCAGCAGGTATGACGCTCAAAGCAATAGAGATGTGAATGAAATTTGACTATATTTTCATGATGTCAACAGATGACAAGGAAATCACACTCAGAGTAAAACACTATTTGCGCTTTGAGACGTGACGTACAAGTGATTACAAAAGAACATTAGAAAGATTGCTCTGAAGTGTTATTTAAATCCAAAGTGGGCGTTAATTCATTTGTAGCGATTTTTCAACCCAGTAAAAGAATCATCTGATTTCATTTGAAACATGACTCACTGACAAAAAAAACAGCCTTCCTATTGACAAAAAGGGAAAAGCACTAAAGATGCAAAAAAAAAAAAAGAGAGTGATTCTACAAAGTGGCATTTGTTAAGAACGTCAAGGAGCCACCACCAGTACACCACACAGACAAAGTGACTCTGGAAATGTAAATAGCTGATCGGACTCTCAGCACAGAGAAGTAAATAGCACACTGTGCCACATCAACCCATTACACACCAGGTGTGCTTAAATAATCAGCTCAGAGAGCTCAATATTTACACACTCAGTGCATTTATATATGTACACATCACACACCATGCCACCTTATATGCTCTCATATACTGTGTATACACAGAGAAAATGACAAAAACAAAAATAATTTTCTACAGAGACTTTTGGGATGCATATTTGCCAAAGTTAAATTATTTTATTAACTATTAAAGTATGAGCTAGTAAACTGTAGTTGCTTATTTTTTAGCGCTGAATCTATTTTTCATGTAATTGTCTAAGCTGTCAGAAACAGATCTCTTATTTTTGTGACAATTAAGTCTGTTCAGCTGTCTTGAGTGAGTGATGATCAGTCTGGCTTGCAAATACGTGTTCACTGTCAGCTGACATTTGGCAGTCATTTATTTTAAATATTATTGGGAGTAAACAACTCTTAAATCTGCAGTTAAGATTCATGTCTTCTGAAACAGTTTGTTATAGCTTTCTTCAAATTTCCTTAAACCCAACTCTCTTCTGATTGGCTGCCCTTCATGAATCGAAAGTTTGAACAGCGGGTGGGTGGGGCTTATGTGCTTACAGCAAAAGCTGTGTGCCTGATGTGTCCCTATCAACTTTCACTAATACTATACAGATTCGAGATCAGAAAAAGCTAGCATGCTGTTTTTGTTGGCATATTAAATTATCTCAAGATTCTTTACATATTTCTCAAGATTAAGATTAGGCTACTTTTACCTGGGGTGGTAAGGGCTGGGTTCCAGATAACAAATGCCCCAATGTAGCAAAGAGATCATAAAATATGTTTAAAGTTAGCAATTATTCTACCAGTTATGATCACAAAGTCACCTGTGATGCTAAATAACTTAAGCTAACCTTGGACCCCCCGAGAAGCATTTTATTCGAACTGCATTTTTGAAAGAACAAGATGACTCCCAAACAAGTGATGCTCAACAAGTGTTGACACATTTTATTTAAGATGATCGGAAATAATGGTGACCACAAAAAATGAGGTTACGCGAGTCAGGGCTGAGGTCCATCATAGAGACGCATAGAGAACTAAAACAACCACAGCCCATGGCCCGGCTGGCAATTAAAAAGGCACTTTCATATTGTTTTTACTTTTAATACCCAGAAACTACACCCATCCTTTATACTGTACATATATGAATGAACTCCAGTTATTTTCTGTTTTGTTATTACTGCTGTAATACTTCAGTCAAACTGTTTTTACTTGTGTAGGATCCACTGCAGGATGGACTTGCATTACTGTATAAATAAAGTACTTTATGAAACACAAGTGGGGAATTCAGCACTATGTTATCTAAATTCTGTTGGAATTCAGATAACATAACTCTGCTTTTCACCTAATGTTTTTGTGGATTGTTCATTTTTGTTCCATTGGACATCAGACTGAGATTTGCACAGGACATATTTTGCCTGTATGTGTCCTAGAACCTACTGGCTTCACTAGATGCAGATAACAAAAGAGTGACAACATTGAGCAAGTATCTAGAAACTGCCACAGCTTTAAAACCTGTACAAATGCTACAAAAGAGCATTGAAAATATTAGATAAAAAACCTTTTTCATATCACCATTGTCAAATTTTAGAAAAATACAAGTTTTTAAATTTTACTAATTTCAAATTATTTAAATCTGCCTGTCTAATATACAAAGTTATACATGGTCTGGCGCCTCCACCAATGAGTGATTTTATTAAACAAAAGTCTAGCAGTGTTGCCGGGTCTCGACTGACTCGAGCCACTGTTAGAGGTGATTGTGAACTGACATTCAGGCGGACCACCTTTTCACAGAATGCTCTGTCATATCAGGGAGTGAGCTTCTGGAATAGTCTCCCACTGTCAGTGAGGGAAAGTACAAGTCTACCCATCTTTAAGAGTCACTTAAAAGGGCGGCTGAGGGACACACCAACATGTAATCATGTTTAATAATCATGTTTTATATTGGACGGGAAAAAGTGTATTACAAAAAGGGAAACAACTGTTAGTGCAATGGGTGAACGCAATATCACGATGGTCAGGGCATGTACAATACTGGGGTTTGTGCAATATAATTGATGTGTTTCCGTTATTGTTATCTATACTGTCCTATGTGTCCACTCTCCTTGTCATTGTTTGTTCTAGTATAATGTGATCACTAGTTTTGTCCTTGTCACATGACCTGTAAATAGTGTCTCTGTATGTTTTTACTAACTTGTGTTTAACACCAACCTGCCAGAGGGTCTGCAGATGGAAATTAGCCCAAGGCTATAATGTGGCATATTTACATTTGTTAAAATGTTCATTAATATGTATTGCCCCTCTTTCTAAAAATTAAATAAATAAATAAAATGAATCCTATGGTGATGAGCTTTTCTTAAACGCAGCATTTTTACATTTTATACAACAAAATTATACAAACAAAAGAGTTTCTAATGACCCATGTGAGCTCTAGAGTGGGGCTAGTGCTAGGACTGCATTACAGTCAAATGTTTTCTGTAGTGATGGGGTGGATTTTTCTCCCCTTGGGCCAGTGAAAATTAAGGGGGCCAGTAAAGCTCTGATCTACTGGTCCAGGTGGTGAGTGGGTGGAGGAATGATACATGGGGCACGTAGGGCCCTGGAGGTCAGGGACGCCAATGCAGGAGCAAGGCTGATGACCCAGTGCGCATTGTGTGAAAGCTCTGACCCAGAAAACTGCAGCTTGTAGTTATTGTGAGGATGATGATTGTGGTGGAGGTGCTGGTGTCAAATCTTCAGTCGCAATCAGTGTTGTGGTTAATGTGTTGTCATGGAAACCAGTGTGACCCCCTCACCACCACCACCACCCACAGTACACGCACCCACAGCCCTATTTGAGCTAGGAACTAAACATTAGCATACAGTGAGACTATCAGGTTGTAACACTGCTACAGCTCACTATCCGACCGTTATTACAGCTTACAGAGGCTTTAGCTGTGTTTCAGACGGATTTTACACTTGAAGAAGAGTCACACATGACTTTTAGCAGCGCAAACGAGGCAAAAGAACCGCTACATGAACGGCGGAAAGACCCGTTACTGTAGTTATTAGGCAGGTATGATAGAGTTGCACTCACAGATAGGAAACAGCGAGACGGGGAGAACAAGCCAAATAAAGCCGTGTAACTGTTTAAGTGAGAACATTTTGGAATTAAAACCCAGCTAGAAAGTGCCGTTTTCTCCCCTAACAGCCCAAATGTAAGCACCACTCTCCACGCTGAGGTTCATAAAAAAGAAGAAAAAGTTGCTGCTTTTAAACTGCCGCCCTCAGGTAGAGAATAATTGTCTCTTAAAAAATCATTTCTAACTGACGCGGAGGCAAACGAAGACGAAAGAAAGATGGAAGCTTACCTGGCGGGGGAGTATTAATATTGTTTTGTCCCATGAAGAAAAGCGGTTAGAAAAGCCGAGCAGGCGCCCTTTCCGTCGAGCTCTCCCGGTGGCAGCGCTGGATGTGTATGTGCGGTTACACCGAGGACTCCTGGAGGAAAGCAGCCGAGCTCCGGCTGATGTCACCCGGACAGGGAGGGGCCTCACCGGGAGACATTTCCATAAGGACATGATGTCACGATGTTGCTGCTTTAAATGACTCTTCTAGAGCAGCAAGAAGCAACAATGACATCTACAGCCACATTCAGCATTCAGTGTTAGAGTCAATAAACGGCTAAGCCCAAGTGCTTTTTTAACTGTTGTTAAAAAACTGTTGTGACTGTTGTGTCACTTTATGCTTTTATCTTCATGTATATGTAGTGTTGATATTATATGCTTGTTGCTTACTTTTAGCGTCACTGATGCTGTCTTTAACTCGGAGTTAGTATTGTTACATCAAACTATGACGTTGTCTGTCTTTGAATATTTTAAAATGACTTTTAGATTATTATAGCTGACTTAAGCCAAACTTAACACATAAAGATACTCAGTGTCTCCATCACCTGGAAAAATTCCTGCCTCTTTATTATTCACTGACAATATCTGTGGTTTCCCCCATTTTCAGATGGAGGTGATAAATATAATGTGTGAAGAGGACTGGAAGAGTAGTTTGATGCACTCTAGAACATTTGTCTGATTATGGCTGCAATGACACATCGTGACCAGGAAATATTTTGCATATCTAAGAATTGTGTGATATTCACATTGTGACTAATATACTCTTCTGTCTGTGACATTTCAGAGTATTACTGTTCAGCAACAGCATTGAATTTGATTTCTTGCTGTTCTGAATTTAAAACTGTGCCCAGAAAAAATGTTTGATTTATACACAGGTGTTTATTTTTTTCTGCTTAAGTGTTTGGCCAGTTTTTTTTACAAAGTGCTGTTGCCAAAAACATCCTAAATGAAAAACGAAAAGCTGCATCTCTAGATGTGGATTCCAACCACAAAAGCTTCTAAGCCAGTTAGAGTTGAAGGATCACTATTAAATCCAAAGTTGCACTGAGGATTTTTGGGACAACTTCTCTCAGTTTGGGTCACAAACATTCTCTTTTACATCGCAGGCACTGTTTTTCTTTTTTCCCTAGTTTGATGTGCTTTGCTACTGTGGCAACAAGTGCCTCAGTTTCATCTCTTGGGTGTGATCTCTGCTGTCTCTCTGCGTAGCTTTGCCTCTCTTCTTTGCAGTATTGTCTTTCTCTGCAACATCCAAAACAAAACAAACCAAAACAGATTGCCGTTAACGACAGCACAATCAAATTTGTGCAACAGTTTCTGATAATGTATCAATACTCTTATTAGTTACAGTATTCAGATTAGTTTTGGCGTTCACACAGTCGATATGGCGAAAAAAGAATTCTAACTCTTGAGCTTTGACTTCCTGTTTACTTTCTTTCAATTAAGTGTGTATCCAGCCACCTCTGGTCAGCCACACATAGACTGTATTAAACCAGATTGTAACATGCAATCTGATAATAAATAAAGCAAACAAGTATTTGTGTATTGAAAGCAAAAGTACAGTGGCTTGCAAAAGTATTCGGCCCCCTTGAACTTTTCAACATTTTGTCACATTACAGCCACAAACATGAATCAATTTTATTGGAATTCCACGTGAAAGACCAACACAAAGTGGTGCACACGTGAGAAGTGGAACAAAAATCATACATGATTCCAAAATTATTTTACAAATAAATAACTGCAAAGTGGGGTGTGCGTAATTATTCAGCCCCCTGAGTCAATACTTTGTAGAACCACCTTTTGCTGCAATTACAGCTGCCAGTCTTTTAGGGTATGTCTCTACCAGCCTTGCACATCTAGGGACTGAAGTCCTTGCCCATTCTTCTTTGCTGTTCACAAACGCTGTCCATCTAATCTGACTGAGCTGGAGCTGTTTTGCAGTTTTCAGATCTTGCCACAGACTCTCGATTGGATTTAGATCTGGACTTTGACTGGGTCATTCTAACACATGGATATGTTTTGTTTTAAACTGTTCCATTGTTGCCCTGGCTTTATGTTTAGGGTTGTTGTCCTGCTGGAACGTGAACCTCCACCCCAGTCACAAGTCTTTTGCAGACTCCAAGAGGTTTTCTTCCAAGATTGCCTCGTATTTGGCTCCATCCATCTTCCCATCAACTCTGACCAGCTTCCCTGTCCCTGCTGAAGAGAAGCACCCCCAGAGCATGATGCTGCCACCACCATATTTGACAGTAGGGATGGTGTGTTCAGAGTGATGTGCAGTGTTAGTTTTCCACCACACATAGCGTTTTGCATTTTGGTCTCATCTGACCAGAACACCTTCTTCCACATGTTTGCTGTGTCCCCCACATGGCTTGTGGCAAACTGCAAACGGGACTTCTTATGGTTTTCTGTTAACAATGGCTTTCTTCTTGCCACTCTTCCATAAAGGCCAACTTTGTGCAGTGCACGACTAATAGTTGTCCCATGGACAGATTCGCCCACCTTGGGAAATCTTTTTTGTAGCCTAAGCCTGCTTTGAATTACTCAATAACTTTATCCCTGACCTGTCTGGTGTGTTCTTTAGACTTCATGGTGTTGTTGGTCCCAATATTCTCTTAGACAACCTCTGAGGCCGTCACAGAGCAGCTGTATTTGTACTGACATTAGATTACACACAGGTGCACTCTATTTAGTCATTAGCACTCATCAGGCAATGTCTATGAGCAACTGTCTGCAATCAGACCAAATGGGACTGAATAATTACGCACACCCCACTTTGCAGTTATTTATTTGTAAATATTGTTGGAATCATGTATGATTTTCCACTTCTCACGTGTACACCACTTTGTGTTGGTCTTTCACGTGAAATTCCAATAAAATTGATTCATGTTTGTGGCTGTAATGTGACAAAATGTGGAAAAGTTCAAGCGGGCCGAACACTTGCAAACCACTGTAAGAGGAAGCTGGAGATCCATCCATGTGTGATCTGGCCTCTTTCTCTCCTATTTTCTCTATCCATCCCTCCTCCTCACTTGCAGGTTCTTTACTATTATTGCCTTGAGGTGACTGTTGTTGTGATTGGAATTGAATTGACCTCATTTGAATTCCTCTTTGTGCTTTTGCCAAAAGGCAAGCAGAGTATAAGCTAGACTCAAACAAGACTCAAACTGATCACCTGATAACTGATAACCTATTCAGAGGTTTAAATTAATTCAGATCAATTAAAAAGATTAGAAAAAAAATTATATGCATCTAAACGTGATAGTAGCAATTAATTGTTGTTCTTTAACTCTGTCAGGGACCTGGATCTGAGCAACCCAGGGTCACTGAGCACTTATGGACTTGTATCACATTACATGTGTTTTTGCTGCTCTGTGCTGCTGTCCCTGTTGTTCACGCTTGTGTGTATATAGGCAGGTGTGTGTGCTTGTGTGGGTGCGGCTGTGACAGGCACCTTCAGGCCTGGTGGGTGTGGCCCTGCCAGGTGGTTGGTCACACCTGAAGATCATCACACACCACAGCTAATCAAGCCTCATCGGAGGAGCTACTTAGGAGTGTGGTGGAGCTCTCGCCAACGCTAGATCATTATGTGACTACCCGTCAGTGTTTTCAACATATCAGTAAGTGCAATCCTGCTGCAGTTGGAAAGTGTCTAATGTCTGCCTCTGTTATTTCCCAGGAGGAGCCTGGAAACGAAAGGGCAGCAAGCACAGGGTGCATGGACACTTGGAAACGAGGACACAGGGCACGGACACTGGGAGGAAGACACAGCATGGGAGTCTGGGGCGCACGGGGATTTATTGTTGTGTATTATTTACGTCACTGTAAATAAATGTACTGCTTGCATTGAAGAGTCCTGCATTTGGGTGCTCCTTTCCCTCATCTGCATGGGCTGCCAGCGCAGCCGTGACAAATTCACCGTCCATAATTGCACTCAAATATGATTTTCACCCTCAATAAACATGAAATAATCATTTTAAGTAGGACACAACTAAAATGTATATACAGACTAGTGGTCAAATGTTTTAGAAAACCCCAATTTTCCCAGTTATTTATTGCAATTCAAGTCATTTAAGTCCAATGAATAGCTTGAAATGGTAAAAAGGTAAATGGTGAACTGCCAGAGGTTAAAAAAGGGTAAGGTTACCTAAAACAGAAAAATAACGTACATTTCAGAATGAACAAGAAGGCCTTTCTCAGGGACCACAAAATGGGTTAACAATTTAAAACTGTTCTGCAGCAATGGAGGTTTAATCAAGCCTTGAAAACTGGTGCTACTAATTCCTACAGGTGTTCCAGCTTTTCTGGACTACTTACAACCCCCGCTGTCGGCATAAAAGCAGTGTTGTAACACACTGTGGTACCATACAGTTGTGAGCATCAGTTGAACGGTATTGTACTGCAGAAAGTAGTGGGTTGCCACAAAAATGGTGAGAAAAGGGCAATTAACAATGGAAGAAAGACAGATCATCATGACACTTAAAAACGTAGGTCTTTCCTACAAAGAAATTGGAAAGAAAGTCAAGGTGTCAGTGAGCACAGTTTCCTTCACTATATCACAAGGCACTCAGAAACTGGACTAAACTCTGACAGGAAGAGGTTTGGCAGGTCCAAAGCCACAACTGAATCAGAGGTCAAGTTTCTGAGAGTTAACAACTTGCCTGATAGGCGGCTCACAGGACAACAGCTTCAATCACTGCTTAATAGTGGTCTTAGTAAGAAAGTCTAAGCTTCGACTGTGAAGAGAAGACTTCGAGCTGCAGGTTTGACAGGACTAGTTGCAGCAAGAAAGTCATTACTAAGACATCAGAATAAGACAAAGAGGCTTGCTGGACCATGAAACACCAGAGGTGTGGACTCGAGTCACATGACTTGGACTCGAGTCATTAATTTTATGACTTTAGACTTGACTTGAAAAAATGTTCTAAG
>NW_024582698.1:470840-481958 GCF_018398535.1 Haplochromis burtoni | reverse complement strand
ACTTGCAAAACAATGACTTGGTCCCACCTCTGTGAAACACCACCATTGGACTACTGAAGACTAGTATTATGGACTGATGAATCAAAATTTGAAATCTTTGGTTCAGGATCTTTTTACACAGTTGAGTAGGCGAAAGGATGGTTCCAGAGTGTGTGCCATCAACTGTCAAACATGGAGGAAAGTGTGGTGGTCTGTGTCTGTTTTACTGGATCCGGGATCAGTGACTTGTACAGAGTGAGAGGCACCCTGAACCCAAATGGCTACCACAGTATTCTGCAGCGCCATGCAATACCCTCTAGTATGTGCCTAATTGGTCAGGGGTTCATCCTACAGCAGGATAATGACCTAAAACACAAGTCCCAGCTATGCTAGAACTGCATCAGGAAAAAAGAACAAGATGGTAAGCTTGAAAACATGGAATGACCAGCACAGATTCAAATAAAAATCAAAAGTTGATCAGTCCCATGGTTTAAAAACTTATTGGCATCATGTTTCGTACAGTGTGCCAGTCCACAGATCACAGTCTAGACTGTAAGGTGCACTGCAGCTTCTATCTTAAGTTCAATTGCATCAGCATCTATGACTTTAATTGACATAATGCACAAAGCAGACAAGCCTGAATGTTAGCCATATACTGTAGTACCATCACATTGTACAGAATTGTAAGGAAGTCTGACATTGACACTAAGTACAGATACAGATTCCAAAAGCCTGAAAGAATAATTTATGATTGGAGGAGAAAAGGTGAGAAATCTTTACTTTAGCTTCGACAGAGGTTTCTGTCTGGACCAACAGCAGACCAACACTGCCATCCCTAAAATAGTGCTATTATTATGCTTTAAAAAATAATGTATTTATTGTCAATATAAGTCTTTCAATTAATGCGATTAAAGACAAAGTGGAAATGTAAGGCTCCTGTCTGCAATATATCAAAGTCTGGGTTCCTATCTGTCGCCACATCCTGACAAAAGCAGGCAGCCAAAGCATGCCTATGAAAGTAGATTACATTACACTCAGCACGATAGAGCTGACAGCTGATCTACATAATCGCTAACAACACCTGACAAATTGTGTTATGTTTCACAGACCTGAAAATAAGCGGACTTCTATCTCTGCAAACACACAAACAGCTTCACTATGAGTGAGCAGCAAGAGTAAAACCAAAAAAATCCCTTTAATTATATTCAGTGGTAGAACTGAAAAAATGCATTAGCTTTTATTATATACAGAACTTGCTGTGCAAAAGTTTTGGGCACTTTGGATGTTTAAATTCATAGCCGTTACTAATACCATAGAGGAGGCGTCTGATCATTTATTCATTTTATATTGCAAAGTGCACTGAGGTGAAGTAGTGCACTTTCAAAGATACAGGGTGCAATATAACTATTTATTTTCTGATTATTGCAAGTTTGGTTACAAGACCTGTTTGAGGTTTATCCATACACTCATTTATCCTGAACCACACGACACAATATGAGTTTTATCTTGTGGTATGTAGAGGTAACTATCCTTGGTCTAAACGTAATACCAAAAGTAAGGAAAACTGTGTTTGGTGGTTTATTTCTTTGTTGTAACAGTGCTTCTTGGCAATAAATCTCATACTGTTGGAAAGCCTGTTTGTTTCCTCTTGGTGTCTCATGGCTCCATTTAGGGTTAGGGGTCTTAAACGTCTGGAGTCTGACTATTACTAAGAGATGAACATTAAACTAAGTAAGTCATTTAACCCGGTCATTACAAGCAAATTAATCTGCGGTTCGCCAGAGTGCAGCACAGCTCAGCTCCTACTCTCCATGAGATGTTAATTCCAGCTGTCGCTCTAGAAGAAATGCTGGAAGTAGCTGAACAAAAGAAGGAAAACCAACCTCTGAGCAACTATTGACATGTAACAAACTTTGTTTACCTCCACTTCCCACCAAACCTGAATTAGAGCTCATTTCCTAACATGTGTCTGCTGTTTGAATGGTGTCACCAATAGAGATTGTTAAGCCGTCCTTCGGCTTCTTGACAAACTACAACATCCGTTTGTATTTACTCTTGGCTTCATGTGGGTCAGCTTTTGTCCAGGAAATGAACACTGGGCTGATGGATGGATATGAAAGAGTTGCAGCTCCACATTCACATCCTGTCTCATTATACTGGGCTGTGTAGCCCTACCATATGGTACCTGACTTTAGAGAGTTGTTATTATATTGTTGTGAGATAAAGAGTGCTTTTCTTTTTCTTGACATTTATAATTATTTCCTCTATGTCCCTTCCAGGGCTCTGTGGTTTTCTTCAGTCCCTGTCCAGGAAGAAGATTTTGCCTCTGGCTCACCAGCTCTTAACCTGTCAGAACAGTTTCCTGCACAGTAAATAGGGCACAGCAAAGATCCTTTATGTGAAATTTACTCTATCAGAGAATTCTGATACAACTTTTAAGCTGTAAAGTCAAAAAGTAATCTGCCATCTACATCTAATGTTGAAGGCACCTTGTTGTACGTAAGACTGCAATTTATTCTGACTATAAAGGAGAAATTCTTCTCTTCAGCTCAATTAGAAAAAAATGCCTCTGAAATACTAATATCAGCTGACTTGATGGTAGCATTGGGTTTAAATTCTCACACTAAGTTAAGAGACAAACTAGCACAGCTGTAGGACAGACAAGTACATACTCTGGATCAAAGCAGTGATTCCTGTGAGGAAAAACTTAGACTGTAATAACCCTGCAGTTGGGAGGCTGTGTAAAAACTTTAATTGAGACAGGACTCCACAGATGAACTTCTCATCACAGCGGCAAGTACAGCCGGCATGTCTGCATGAAAGGGAACGTTCTGAAAACAGCATCAAATATTTAACGAATCATCTTTGAGCCATCAGTCGTGCTGTTGTCGGGTAAAGGAAGTGTAAACATACTCTGAGACTCCCGTTCACTCACAGCGTGGGTGAAGAACAGGCCTAAAGACTCTTTTTTTTCTCTCTAAAGATCCGATTAATGTTTTGATTGAAGTCGACCACTCACTGTTGTCAAAACAGAAAGTCTGACTAATTATTAATGTTTGTATTTTTGACAAATTAAGAAAAAAACACCAGCAGATTAGGCTCGAATTTACGAATCTCTTATTGGGTTGACCGACACAAAGAGTCAGGTTGATTTTTATAAAGAGTGTCTCACTTTACCAGTTTTGTTCTGTTGTCACCTGTGATCATAAGATCTGGGTAGACACAGAAAGAAAGAGCAACACGTGGATGACTTACATACATTTTTGTTATGTTTCTCTAATTTTGCATCTGTACACTAACACAGCAGATCTTAAACCAGACAAGCAAGATGTGACTGGCATGCCGATGTTCAGTTTAACAGAAGTATTGCATTAATTGTTTATGAATTACCCACAGGTTTACATAGTCAGTCACTGTCAGAGGCTCCAAATTAATGTGTTAGATGTTTTCTGGTTCAATCTAACCAGGCCTTTCTGGGCTTGAGCGTAACCTTTTGTTTGGACCTTGTTGCATTCGTGAAGACATCTCTTGATTGCAGACCTTGAAAAGGATGTGCGCACCTACACAAGATTGTTCTTCAACTGAAATAATTCATTTCAAACTTGAGTTGTCGTCTGTGAGCTGGTCAGTGCATTCATTCTTTTTAACAAAGTATCAGACTATTGATTTGGTCGCTTCTAAAGTTTTCCTGTCTGATAGGTTTATTCTGGTCTTTCAGTATTACGGTGCTCTCCTTCACTTGCACTGACATCTCTTATTGAGAGCTCCAGTGAACAACTACCAACAAATACAACTTAATGATTCACTTGGAATCAGCTCCAGATCTTTGAATTGCTTAATTTGCTATGAAATAATGAGGGGACAGGCCCTACTTTTGAGCCTCTGACAGTGGGGGCTATGTATAAAAATGTGGGTATTTCATAAAAAATAAAAAATGCTTTTGTTAATCCCTTTAAATTAAAACTGATCATCTGCAATCACATCCTGCGTGCTGGTTAAAAATCCTTTGTGTTGGTGAGCAGAGGCAAAAATTATTATTAAAAAATGTCATTTTACAAATAAATAAAAAAGCCTATGGACCGACCTGTAGGTAAATTCTTCTCCTGGTCCACTGTTGGTTTGCAGTTGTATATTGGCTACTTATGCAAATATAAATACTGACAACAGTCATTCTTCAATAACAAAGTTAAAACACCTTCTTTGGGTCACCTTTGGTGAAAACAGCGATTTCATTATTCACTGTCCCGTTATCCAATGTGTGCAATGAAAACTGAAAAAGCATAATGCAAGCTGGAAACAGACACAGTGTGCTTTCAGAGACAAAAGCTGCGAAAGAAAACAAGCTGCTTGGATGCAAAGTCCTCTTTGGTGCGCTGATGCTAAACATTGGCTCTGACTGCTGAACAAACTTTCGAATTGAATCATTTTTCCTGGAAATCGCTAAAATTGCCATGAATTCTCACAGCACACATGCTGACTTACCCCAGCAGCTGAAGCACAGGTGTAAGCAGTGATAACACTGAGCCAGCTGGTACAATGCAATGTCCTTGAAAGCATAAGGTGAAAAGAGAAAGCAGTCATTGATAGTGTTAGTTATACCTGTGCGTAACAAATCCAAATGTGTGCTGTGACAAAAAAAACCCAAAAAACTTCTGTGTCTCATACCAAAGTGTTCAAAGCATGTAGTCTAGCTGACCACGCTGCTGTTTACTCTGAACTGTACTGCACCAAATTAGATGGTCTCTCAAAGGTCAACCGGCACAAGCAATCATCCCCGTGGTGTCAGAGAGCAAAATTACAGCCCTGCTTTCATATTGTCTCTTCTTGTAATGCATGCAGTCATGCTTAAGATTTATGCAGCTTCCAGAAAAAAAATGCTTGCACAACAGTTACTGTATGACATCAAAAAATACCAATTATAAGTGTACACGGAGCTGCAGCGCTTGTGAAAGTTGGAGATAAGAGCCAAGTTGGTATTTTAAAACCGCTGATAATGGGCCTAAAAGACAGTGAAATCAGCCTGACTTGAAGGTCGATCAGTCTCAGCCTTTGGTTTTAAGTTAGGGAGAGATAATGATGAATAGCAATGTAAATTTCTTCCCTTGCGGGGACTGATGCTGCACAAATGCAGTACATTCTGTGGAACATTTAAGTGTTTTCTTGCTGAACACACATCCACTGTGCCTCAGTAATTAGGCCCAGTGAATGTGTTACTCTAAAAGGACAAAAAAACATCTTTAAAATGCCCCTCTGGCAGATTTGTCCCAGTGGTGGTTCACTGCACTGCAACAAAAAAAGCCCTTGCCCTCGCCACCTTGTTTGGACAAAAGTGTGGGTCTCATGAGTAGATTTGGGAAACCTCTATTTGAATACTAATATTTAATTGGTGGGGCTTTCTTTTCAAAAACGAACCCTAGCCCGATCTCTCATGAGGCTAGGAAACAATCTTAAAAACTTATTTTCCTGAGAGAAGCAGATGCTGTTTGAATATGAAACCACAGCAGCCAGGACCTTAGTGGTGCTGTTCTGGCTTCACTGTTCCATCTTCGTGGATACATCCATCTATACCATAAACTATATGTGTCACAACAAAGGCCTGATAGCCAAACAATATTTGGGAGATAAAAAGCTTCAAATAATTATTTGGATAAATGAGCTAGTTGGGCTGTTGTGTCTTTAGGCATCTCGTGCAAAGAACTCTGTAACAGAATTCACATCAGCTTTAAACAAGCTCAGCTGAATCTATCATTTAAACACTGGCCGAGTAAGGGCATCACTTGGTGCTGTATTATATCCTCAGCTTATCTTTAGAGAAACGAAAGTTCTTAAGATACGTCGTATTAGTATAAAGTATAGTTAGAGTTTTTATTTTAAATATATGTGTATACACTACATAAGTGGCATTAATTTCATTGTTTAAATCTTTAGTAATAATTATAAAGTGAACATTTTTCTTTGCTATAAATGGTCATAGCCTCTTAATGTACATAACAAAGGCATAATGCAAAGATATTTAGAGTCCACACATATCATTCCCTATGTGTTATCAATACAATACAATCAATGGTAGTAAGTAACATAGTTTTGAATATCTCTATATCGCATTATCACTTTGGCCTTCAGATCAATTTATTAATGTCTAAGGAGAGGTCAGAGGTCAAATATGGCATGATATTTTAAATCTTTATAAGTACTTTCTATATGTTGACAGTACACGCCACACTTCTATGGCTTTTTGCCATTTTTTATCCAGTAAATTGTAAAGGGGACCTTAAAGACTTTGGTGGATTTAAGGCAAATTTGAATGGATTGTTAACATGACCCCACTCCATACCCCTACAGTTTTATTAGAATTCATTCAACATTTCTCAAGCTACCATGCTTACAGCCTGAACAACACAAATGTAAACGCTACCAGAAGCATCAGCTCTTTGATCAATGTAAAAATCTCAAAAGCAGAGAAGACAATGTTACATTTCTAAAACATGCCTGAAGGTGGTTTTACAGAACAAACACTTGGAAAAAGAACTCGAACCATAAACTATCATAATATGTAATTTATGTTTTTTAGATTATTCATTAATGGTTTTTTAAACAAGAGCATAAAGAAAATTATTATAACTGAAATAGATCAAAAACTCTTTCCCATGGCCAGTTTTCCCTTTCTCCAAAATATACGGTTAGAGTGAAGGTTAGGAGGTTAGGGCCATCGTCAACTCAGAGGATTAAGGCATTTAGTTATTTATTTATTTTTAATGAGGAAGAACTAACAGAGTAAATGTGAATTATCTGGGTATAAATTTGTGGCAGACGTGTGGTCCCTGACTCAGCTGCAGGGGAGGGGTGGTGCAATGAGCTCCAGGGGGCTTTTGCTGTTTTATAGTGAAGCCGGAGACCAGATAGGAGGAGTGCGTACAGTCAGCTGGAACGTTGGTGGACGAGGTGCCATGAACATGAAACGTGAGCATGAACATGAAAACTATATGTGTGCAGCGTTAATAAACACTCCTAAAACTGCGTGTTGGGTCCCAGTCTTTGCAAAATTATTATTAGATTCTCAATTTTTTACTTTTTAGTTCTTTTTGCTATTTGTTTTATTTTTTAAATGAGAATTTCATAAATAAAAATATCACAAAAATAAAGTTTAATAAAGAAACCTGCTGAACATTTCAGGACTTTTCCCACTTATTTCACAGCTATGTTTTACACTTGTAAAGCAGAGATGAAACTCTCCTTCTCTTCTCTGTATATTCTAGCTGCTGGTTTCACCTTTTTTTGCATTTCATACATCAGCTTTTCTGTAGCTTATCAAACAGGCTGCTTCACTCCTCAACCAAATGATTGATATTCTGTCCTCGCCATCAGACAGGAGACAGAAAACACCCGCTGATTACAACCAAACACCACCTGAAGAAGCAGCAGGCATGTGTCTTGTTGAGCATTCAGTTTAAGGTCTCCTCTTTCAGCAGTGGCTCACGTCTGCACACAGAAAACAGGCAGAGAAATCACTGTTTGATTAGTTTAAAGTGCAGTTGACTTGCACTTCTCCGCAATTAACCCCACACTGTTGTATTCAGGTACTTTCTTTAATTCCTTCTTATGCAGCTTGAAGATGAGAAAAATCATCATGTGCAATAACATCAGTGCACAGTATCATCCTGTTGCCCCCTGAGATTTGTTTTATGACTGCATCATTCATATTCTGAATGCCTGGTCGTGTTTTGCGCATTGCCCTAAAATCCAACCTGACAGTGTGTAATTTTTGAAAACTTTTGGGTATTTATTTCTGTCGTAGCTCTCCCCATGCTTCAGGAGAAAACACCATCTTTCTTTTCTGTCGGCTGCCAGCTTCTGTCGGTTTTGTCCCTCTCGTGCATGTGTGGAATAATTCTGTGCCAGCTCTCAAAAACGCACTAAAAATCTGTTTGTTCGCACAGGTGTGTGTGTAAAGTTTTATTTTTCTTGGACTTGTAAAACTACACAGGTTTTTATATTTACATTTTCTGTTATAAGCACACTGAGTTTACATATAATGAAATACACTGTAGATGTAAAAACTGCCACTTCTGTAATCCTGACCCTTGTCTGTGGTCATCACCACATTGCTGACCTCTCAGCGAGATTGTTACAGTTAACTAAAACTTAACTACCCAGCAGCCTCCCAGTAGATCTACCCATGGTATAAATGTGAAAAGAACCTATGTAAGTTTCTACTTGACATATAACATTCACAAGATTTTAAGAAAACTTGACCTCTGACCTTGACCTTGTCCAAGATTTTGAGTATGGTATCAATTTCAAAATCCTACGTCGGCTCGTTCTCGAGTTATTGCATTTACAAAGTTGTGTATCCGATACCTCATTAGCCTGTTAAACAGGGTGAAAAACATTTGGTTAACTTGTAGCTAAAAAGGAATTGATGGATGCTTTTTTGAGACCTGGATGTCTACAAGTTTGTGAGTCAAAGTTATGAAAATAAAAAATGTTAAAACTAACACTAAAGCTAACAAAAACTAAAGTAAAACTAAACTGAAACAAGAGAACTCACTGTGGAAAGTAAATGAAACTTAACTAACAAAAAGTCAGAATGAAATAAAAATAATAACTGGTGAGAAAATAAACGTTTTTAATTAGAAAATAAAAAATTGCAATCATTCTATGGCACATTAAAAACTGTTGACGTTTTTCGAGAAAAAAAATGTTTGCATTTCTTTAAAATTTCTTTAAAGTAATTAAAGATAAAATAAAAGTGGACAAACATCTTGAGAAAGTTGAGGGTAAACAGGAATGTTTCCTCTGGATGAGTCCGACTCTACCAAAGGAAAAGGGGAAAGATACAGAGAAGACAGCGCGAATGGTAGGGTTAAATGTGTAAATAACAGGACTTATGCTGGTCAGTTGGGCTGGGTGGCTGCTCAAACCTGTTCTGAAGGGTGCAAAGATGCAAGGCAAGGAAGCATGCTACTGTCCTACACAGTGCAGATAAGTAAGTAGCAAACACTAGGTTGACTTTTCTCTTGATTTGATTCATTACCCAAATCCTTCTCCAGGTTTAACCCTAACCCTTAAGGTGAAAGGAAATTGTCAGGAAATCTACCGAAATTGAGCTCATAAACTTTTTTCACCCATAAATGTTGGGGAAAAGTATTGATTTATGATTAGCATAAGAACACGAAACAGGGAATCCGAAAATCTAAAGAAATAGCAGGTTTGACGACCACATCTTGCCCTGTCACCATAAAGATGTATTCAGTTATTTTGTCCACACATGCACGGCAGAAACAAACAGATCATCTATTAGGAGAACTTGCAAACACTCTGGGGGAGATGCTGCATATTTTCATTGCATTAACACAGTGCGAAATACTGCACAGGCTTATCGAATTTTCAAGATAGAAACTAAATTACAAATTCAATCAGCTGCTTATGACTCCTTCTCTCCATTTCGCGAGGGACTTGAGCAAGTAAGAGAAAGATAATAAATATTTGATTAAGGAGATTAATGAGAAAATCCACTGTATTCTTGGAGCATAAAACAGATGGGCTTTGCAGCATGTTAATGTCAGACTTCTCTGTCATGAAGGTGTCATCTATTCCCATCAGAAATGCAATTCAACATGACCCTCAATATAAAATCTCAGTCTGTCTGTAAATGCACATATCTTCTGTATCCACCATATACCCATTACAGCCACTACTCCCACAAGAATCTCTTCATTCTAAACTTATAAGCATGCTGAATGGTGATATGACACATGCCTGGGAGCTTAGCACCAGACTGCAAAGCATTAAAATTCAGCTCACAGGTGAATCTGAAGAGCAACAGAAAGCACCGGAGTTCAAGTGCTCTCAGCGGAGACAGAGACAGATTCTTTTTCTTTCTCTCCTCTGAACACAACAGGTATGCTCAGACACACGTGTGTGCACAAATGCATTTCTGCTTGCATGCTGTGCACATTCAATCACAAACATGGCAACATATCCTCACAGACATGCTGATGTTTCTGTTTCTCTTAAAAGACAACAAGACATTTGTAGCCCAGGTAGCCAAAAGGCACTACTCTAAATGCACCTCAAAATAAAGGAGGACAATATGACACACATTTGAGTTAAGGTCTCGATTTGGTACGACTGAATGTGTCTTTACAAATTCTTTGCATAAGATAATAAGATAAAATACTCTAATGGAACCTTATATTGAGGCACATTGCTCGAAAGTTGTCTGCCATAGTGGAAGTGATACAACCACCAGCTGCTAGAGAACATTTGTGTCTTTCCCCACTGGTTGGCAATGGTTCTTGGAGGTTGCTAACTCTTGCTGGATGAAATCAGCAAATACTCCCTACCTACTACTGAGCACTAATACATCTTGATTAAAGTATGATGTAAACCAGAAATGATTCACCTTCATAGAAAGACTGGTACCTCAGCTTTGCATCCCACAGGTTTCAAAGGGCACAATTGTTACTTTGAAGGCAAACGGTCTCCATTTCCAGTGTGTGTCACACTGGAACGTAGCTGGCCAGTGTTTGTAGACAAGCCCATCACTTCCATTCAAACTATGACAACATATGCTGGTGACCAAAGCAGTCACAAGGAGTCTTTTTCCAACCAGCAGGTGGTTACAATGGGCCAGTGACTAGTCTGCAGGTGGTTTAATGGGCTTTGAAAATGATTTTCTCAGTGACCACGATTAACCTGAAGCAACCAATCGCAACAGGTTGGGGAGCACTCATTTTCCACTCATGTGGTTTCCACAGATCAGTCCGTAGGTCTGCATGACTGGGGCTTTATTCACTTGATCCTACAATGTCACCACGATTGTCACTCATCCAAAATGGCAGACAAGTTAACGTCACATGATTAGCGGTAACATGTGTGCAAAAGCTCAGTATAAACAGACTGAAACTAATTAAATAACAACCACATCAGGCTACTAACTTTGCAGAAAAGGCTTCTTGTTCTGATTAACGTTAGGGTGGCAGGCAGACAATTAGCCTAGCTTTGATATGTCATCACTGCTGCCAGTGTCATAATACTTACTGATGGCTTACCAGTGTTGGGGAGTAATGGAATACATGTACCGCCGTTACGTATTTAAAATACAAAATATGAGTAACTGTATTCCGTTACAGTTAC
>NW_024582698.1:420755-469597 GCF_018398535.1 Haplochromis burtoni | reverse complement strand
TTAGGTGACTCAATGCTGTTTTATCTTGTTTTTTTAACATAGGGCTGTTTTAATTTTAATTTTAATTTTATGTCTTATGTGATTTATTTATTTAATTTGCTGTTTAACTTACTTTCTGTACAGCACTTTGTTCCTGTGCTGGGTATTTTAAAGTGCTTTATAAATAAAATTGGATTGGAATCTGTTGCTTATGTCCCATTATGAAGCCTTGCAATAAGAATTTTTACACACACTATCTTGGTATTTTGAAACAGAGTATGATGAGCATAGACAGTATAAAAGATGAATATAACTTACAGGTCTGAAATGTGAAGACAAGGCAGCATTCTCTTTAGTAGCCACCAGGGGGTGATGGCTGTAGTTGCAATAAGACATCTATGAAATAGAAATCTATGGGGAAACAACTGTCAGCCCTGAATTCAGGAAACACTTTCTTTAGAGTTTCAAATAGTTTCATTAGTTTTTGGGCTAGATCACTCATTTTGGGTCAAGTCGAATTAAAAAAAATTAACCCATTTTGTAAATTTTAATGATTTTAAGTGTCAGAAAAGGGAATACTCATTTGTGGTTTCCCTACTCTTATTAGATACTGGATCCACCAGTTGGTTATTTCTGTATTGGCATTGTTGTCTTTCTTGTTTGTTTGAAACACCAGTATAGCTGATGTCAAAAGAAAAGAGTGTCATGCCAGAAGATAATAAAACAGGCTGGAGGACAAGGAATATAAATCAGCCCAGTGCCCATTCTATGTAACCTAGTTGTGCTTACTGTGCAGGACATAAATAAATGTATCAATACAAGAATATGTACGGGAGTCTTTCTTGTAGTACAGCTCATTCTGGCTGAGGTCCCTAAATCTTCATTAGGTAGATTTTCCACTGAGAGGTGATGAAAAATACACAATTTGTTTTTGAGCAAAAGTACATTAATTTTCTATGAATTCCAGTTCAACGCTTTCCTATTCCCATTTTACCCTGATGAGCGTAATTTCTGTGCAGGTGCACCACTTTGTTCGTGAGCAATGAGGATTAAGTATGGGTGATGAAACAGTGAATAACATTCTCTTTCAGCAACAAACCAGAAGATTCTATTCAAAATCCAATTATTATGAACCTCAGTGTGGCAGGCCCTTTTCCTCCCTCTCAGTTTGATGGCATTAGTCACACCATTAGCCCATATAAAGAACAGAAATGGTGAGTGTCAACAGTGAGACAGGCCCTTCATTCACATAACCAGCAGGAGTCATTCTCTGATAGCTCCTGATGATCTTTTTAAACTACTTTCTTCTTGCATAGTTGTTTTCACAATGGCCATCCAGCATTAGCACAGTCATAACACCGGATGTGAGAATGTGTTGCATATGTATGCGTGTCTTCTTTTGGATGCTATAATAACTGCTGTGTGGAAGGAACCGGAGCCAGTTTTTACCCCGAGTTTCATTCTCAAGGCCAGCTCACTTAAATAATTGAAGCAACAGTTAAGATCTTACTATCCTGGTTTGCCATGTCTCAGCATCACACACTGTGTAGGACGTCTAAGAAGGTCCATTTAATGGAAACAGACAGAGTCAACATCTTTCATCTGTTAATATGATTTTTTTTTAATGTGCACATTCAATAGAACTAACTTGACCATATATCCATGAGTTTGATTTGATTTGTTCAATGGAGTACATGTAAACCATGTAAACATGTAAACCCTTTGAGTCTACATGTAAACATAAGAAGATTCTGAATATCTGGATTTCATGCAGAATTTATTTATCACTTACATGCAGAAGATCCCTGGTTCAGAGACACAAAGCCAGCCTTGGGGGGGTCATAAGCTAGTGTGTTCCCAGTACTGACCCCAAGCTCAGAGAAACGTGAGGGTAACATCAGGAAATGCATCCAGCATAAAATCTGTGCCACATCAACTGCCTGCATCCATCTACCGTGAAAACCTGTGGGGAAATAAGAGCACAGCCAAAAGCACTTGTGTAAATACCCTACCACTCCACCCAGCAACTGTAATCTCTTCATGGCCAGTTTCATTGCTTTTTCGATCAAAGAAATTTTAATATTTGCTGTTCAAATGGAATCAAACCTAAAAATGAGAAGAGTGACTAATATGCCGGTTTGGACACACTGGTTAATCTACTTCTGGGGAAAAGAAAACAGAAATGGCAAATCATACTCACTGTGATACAGATCAATACAACACGTTAAACTCCAAATAGGAAAAAGCAACAGAGCGTTATAGGTTAGCAGTGTGTTACCCTGCGAGAAACAAATTTCACAGAAATCCATCAGGTCATTGTTAAAATATTTTCTGGATCAATATGATGTTTAACTCAAAAATTCATGAAGGAGCAATGAATCCAGCATTGCTGAAATATTTATAAGTTTTATTGTATGGAGTGAGGAGTGATAGTTCTCTTTTAGACGAAGGATGTTTGCGCAGTGGAGCTGAATGTTTTTGAGGTTTTTTCTTAGCTGTTTCTCAGACCGTTCAGAGGTACCTCAGTCGATATTCCAGCTCAATGAATGTGAGTTTGAGGGCATTAGTCTTTAATTGTACACTATAAACTGGACTCACTGTGGACTTTTTTGTTTTTTCCCCTTTTGATGGTAAAGTCCCTTTGGGTTTAATCAAGTTTTCTACCAGGCTTTCTACCAAGTTCCTACCACTCAGATGTCATTTGTCCGTCCTCAGCTGTCAAGTTTTAACTACATCAAGAGGTTTCATTTGGACAAGTGACCTCCAAGGTTAGCAGAGGAAAGCTAAACATGAATAACAGCCTGTGTGAAATACCCAAGTTGACACTGAAGGACAGCCATTTGTAGGCATGTGTTCCCCCAACGTCACTTGAGTCATGTAAAGGACATAAAGTGACAGAAAGATAATCCTGCAAACAAAGAACTGAGAGATATCTTAAATCCTTTAAATGTTTTCAGTTTTCAGTCTTGCAAAACAATCTAATGACCTATGACACAGTTTATAACTCAAAGGTGGCCTTTAATATACTGGCCTGTTATTAAATGCATAAAACAAAATACACAGCAAATAAGCGCTAGAAAATATATGTTTCCTAACAGACCGAGAGGCAGGGTACACCCTGGCTGCCAATCTGCCGCAGGGCTAACACATAGAGACAGAAAGCCATTTGCATTCACATTCACACTATGGGCAATTTAGAGTTACCAATTAACCTGTCCCCACTGACTGCATGTCTTTGAATTTTGATCATTATTTACAAAAAAAATAATAATTGGAGATCGCAAATGAGGAAAAAGTTGCCTGTGGATGAAAGTCTTTGTCACCACTTTCCTCCTTATGTCTGGGTGATATCCCACTGTGTATGATTGCCCAATAAATGCTGGAGGTCTCTCATTTATGTTTGACAGATCAGATGGCCCTTGTACTCTAGCTGTGTCTGTTTTGAATTGGCTTTAACGTTAAACCATTCCTTTTTAACTTGAGCCACAGTCCGCGTCTCAGAGGATACAATGGTAACTGTCTCTGTTATTGTAGCCCAAGCTTCATGTTTCTTTACCATCATCACACCTGCAGAAACACTTTTGAAAAGTATGGAAAACTTTTTTTTGCTTCCACCTCAGAGACGATTGTTTCGATTTCTTCAGTAGTAAACGTGTTTAAAACTTTGCTTTCTTTTACTCACCACATTTTTGTAACTTCACCACTTTTTCTCACTCACCTGGAGGTAAACTTGTTTCCTTATACAGAGAAATGGATGTATAGAGGTGGTGGTATTCGAACTGCAGGCAGCAAGCATGAGCCTGCTGATTTAAAATGAGTCTGAGTTGCCAACGTATGCACTGCGGTAAGAACAAAATTGCCTGGTGCATACGTCATAAATCTGACAGTAATTTTTCATGAAAACTCGTTTTTTGCACATATTGGTAAACGAGGGATGGCTGTAGCTCGGGAGGCAGAGCAGGTGATCAAAAGGTTGATGGCTCAATCCCCATCTGCTCCAGTCTGCATGGCAAATATCGCTGAGCAAGATACTAACCCCAAGTTGTTCTTTAATGCATCATTGGAGTATAAATGCTTGTGAATGGTAAATGGAAAACACTTACATAGAAAAAGCTCAGAAAAAAGTGCTTGTATGAATTAGTGTGAATGGGTGAGACAATGAAGTGTTTTAAGTGCTAAGAGTAGCTAAGAACCGCTCCATTTACCATTTACCATGTCCTTTGGACAAATGAGACCAAAATGGAGATGTTTGGACATAATCCATAACACTGCATGTGGAGAAAACCAAACCAACATCAGCACCTCATACCAGCTGTCAGGCACAGTAGTTTTATTTGGGTTCTTTTTATTTTGCAGCCTCGTGGCCTGGGAACCTCACAGTTACTGAGTCAACAATGAACTCCTCTTTATTTCAATACAATATTTAGCTGTTTGACAGCTGAAGTTTGGCCTAAGCTGGCTCATGTAGCAGAACAAAGATCCCAAGCACAGCAACAAGCTGAAAAAGAGAAGAGCCAAGGTGCTGCAATGGCCCAAAGTACAGACCTCAGAGGCATCCTCTTCTTTCTGAAATTGATCACCATGTCATGAGTTCTTCAAGACTACTCAAAAAATAATAACCAAATAGTGTTATGTACTTCTCCTCCAGCCCATCACTAATACATCCAAGCATGCAGATGATTACATCATCCACTTAAAAGATGAGGATGGTATTTTCACCTGTGGTCCTGCCATGGCATCACATGTGATGTGATGAAGGTACTGGTTTTCACTCCCATGTGTTTATGCTCCACTACAACATTCATTAACTTTTGTCTCCTCTCTCTTAAAGTTTGAGTTTTGTTGTTTCTACCCATGTTCTCATTTTTTCTCTTCTCTTTCCCCAAACCTTCCCAACTAGTCATTATAGATGGCTGCCCTGGGCAACAGTGGGGAAAAAGGAAGTTTTTCCCCACTGTTGCCCAGTTATTGTTGGGGTTTTTCCTCTAATATGGTTGTTCACTTCACTAAATAAAGCACCTTGAGGCACCTTGAGGTAACTGTTATATGAACTGGTGCTAAGTGAAGCGATGTGAAACAGAGTCAGGTTGTCAGGATCACACACACCTGGCTAGCACAGGTCCTGAGAAGCTTGAGGTCAGTCCTTGCATTTCCTCAGCTTCACCTTTGCTACACACTGAATTAAAACTCATCCATAATTAAAATCAGTGGAGCTAAATTTCCCATCAGTTTTCAATTGGTTTAGTTTGCTACATGTTTCTAATAGAAGTTTCTGATTTTGAAATGATTCTTGATCAAGCCAAACCAACATACTGGGTTTGCTGAGGAGAGAGAAGTGAAATAGGATAAATACAAAACAACTAAATGTAGGGTGATATTGAGAACACGTGCTAGAACACAGAAACAGTGATATTTTTTCAGCTTCTTCTTCTTTTGCATCTTCTGCTTTTTTTCCTCTTCTCATTCCTGCCATGGCAGTTATGGAACTGATTACTCTTTCAGCAGAGGAACTGCTGCTTTATGTCATTAGGTGAGGTGAAGTGAACTGGACCCAATGATCTGGATATAGGGAAATAGACAGTGGTGGTAAAAGTGACTGCAATTTAAACCTGTGTCCTATTAAATAGCACACTTACTTTGGTTAATGAGGTTCACTGAAATTTCAACTACTCCCTGTGCTGTTTCGGCCAGTTGTACAAAATTAGTAGTTAAAAAAAACAAACATACGCACTATTGCTTCAACACATATACACAACACATAACACAGATGTACATTACTATCTTCAGAGATTAGATAGCAAGTGTATTTTATTATGAGTCTTTTTTCATCGCTCTTATTTTTGACTTTGTCACAAACTACATCCCTGCATGTTGGATGCTGCAGTAACCCAATTTCCACTCTGGGATCAGTAAAACCAGTCAACGCATCAGTGCAAGTCTGCTAAAACATACAGTAGATTTAGGAATGTCAAAAAGCAATCTGAGACCCTGATAGACCCTATGCCACTTGCTTAAATTAAGTTGGCAAAAGTATGGTCTGACACAGGCCCCTCTGCTGGCAACCGCTGCCAATCAGAATTATACTCCCAATTAGAATGAACTTGGCCAGACTTCAAAGGCTGTTGTAAACCATTAAATTGACCCTTTGAACTCAGAAAGTGAAACTTACTTATTCACAGAAGCTTTTTGAGGAAATTCTGCTGATTCAGGTCGACATTTATTACACCACCAAATAACTAACAGACTCTAACGGTGCAGTTATTATAAATAGGCTAACTATCAGCTTTGATCAAGCCAGAGACTCAATGTGAATCATCTTTGACTATGACAGTCATGTGTTCTTACACCTATCTGCTGTAAATTCTGTGAACCTGCAAAAAAAAAAGAAAAAGAAAAGTTGCAAGCAGTCTTATCAGGTCAGGGGTGGGGAACTCCAGGCCTCAAGGGCCGGTGTAGATCTCACCCTGGGTCAACACACCTGAATCAAATGATTAGTTCATTACTAGGCCTCTGGAGAACTTCAAGACATGTTGAGCCGTGTTGGATCCAGGACACACCTAAAACCTGCAGGACACCAGCCTGTGTGGCCTGGAGTTCCCCCACCCCTGTATTAGGTGATATGAAAAACAGAATGGCATTACTAAATCTATTTTAGCTCTGAAAAATATCAGTCTCTTCTGCGAAATGTTTACCATGTTGTCTCTATCTGTCTCCTGTTGGATGCCATATTGCTGTCTACAATCCAACTAACAAGAGCTGCAAGTGTTCAAAAGAAATTCTAACATTTTGTGGTGCTGAGAGTGCAATTTGCAGATTGTTAGCTTACATTTTAAGGCATCTGTTAGTCATACATTGCCTTGAAACACAATGTATTGTTACGGTTTAGTCGTGCCACTTTTTGTGCAAGAATAGCATGTTCTGTAGCTTGTGGTGCTGTTAGTCAGAGAGCTGATTGGATGTGATTGAAGACACCTTAAGTGTCTCTACACAACACTAATCAATGAATAAAGAGCGGTAAGTGTTAGTGTGACTGCTTGTTAATGACAGTGGTTCTCTGCTACCCTCTGGTGGCCGGTATTTGTTGTGCAACAATAGAATGAGATCCCCACAACATCACAAATTTGGTTTAGTCACAGTGCTCTCTGCTGGCAGCACAAATTTAGTGCATCAAATTGAAAGATTGCATTGCGACATTTTCGGCAATATTTACCTGAGTAAGGTCATGAGTGCTGCTTTCTAATAAATGCTATCAAATTCAAGTTCTTAAAAGGTTTCTGGACTGATCCAAAACTTTGTGTTCAAGGCAAAGGTGCACACTTTTTACAAAAGAAGATTAGGTAATAAATGCATTTCATTATAGTGTACATCTGTTTTAATTTTTATGTATGGAGTCTTAGTACAGGGGCACTGTTGTTGTCCCGGGAGCTATGCTGCCCTAGATGAGAGCAAATCCCAGTAGCTCTATGAAGAATACACTATGGTACATGATTAACCTATACCCTGAAAAGGGTTACTGCAGCCACTCCCCTGAAGAGGCCCCTCTCCTCAAAGGAGAACACTTGTTGGCCAGGTCTTACCCTATTGGGCCAAGCCAGGTACAGCCATCCTGTGGTCCCACACCCACAGAAGATGCTGCAGGGTTTAGGTGCAACGTGACTCAGACAGCAACCAGTGGTCTGATGGTCCAGTCCTCATTTACTGAAATTAGGTCCTGGATCGTGGAATGTCACCTCTCTGGCATCTCGATACGGGGGAACGGCCTGTTTAAGGGCATGGCAAAGAAGTCCACACTTTGGCTAGGCCACTCCAAAAACCCTCATTTTACTTTATTTTTTGACCCATTTTTTAACCAGTGGACTCACTGCTGTGTTTCACATTATTGTCCTGCAATAACATCTAACTGTACCTGAAATTCAGGACACAAACTGGTGGCTGGATGGTCTCCATAAGGTTTTTCTTTTAGCTAGTTGTCCAGGTCCTGGAGCAGCAAACCAACCACAGACCATCACACTACCACATCATGTTAGACTCTTGGTATGATGGTGAAATGGTAGTTTTACACCAGATGATTTTTTTTTTTTTTTTACTTTTTAAATTTCTATTTACTCAGGTTATCTTTGTCTAATGTTAAAATTTGGTTTTAACATTTAAGTTTGACAAAAGACTAAGAAATGAGACTGGTGAAAAATTTCACAGCACATTAGTAAATAAGGGAAAGTATAATAGGTTGATTTAGTGGATCTTTAGTTTAAAATCTTTTTTTACTTTAGTATTATGTTTTGTTTTTGTCTTTGAAGTCACTTAATATGCATGCACTGGACAGAAATGGCATTCCTGTAGAATGTCCATATAGTGAAAGCAGATACCAGAAGTTCAGATACAGGTCTGTTGACCACCAAATGTAAACAACAAAACTGAATAAAATCAAAGACAGAGCCAGATTTGTGAATGTTTAATACAATAATACAGAAAACAGCTGTACAGTATACAGTGCACACTCTCACACTTTCTCTCACACAAACTCACACTCAAAATCTCATCCACACACAGAGTCAAAGAGCACACAATAACTATAGCACACATTGCATTAACAAACACAGTGCTCACAGAATCTAAAGAGCTTTGACTTTCGGCCATTTTGGCTCCGGCCTTTGACTCGTTGTCCATTGCTATAGAAACTGGTGTTTCTCTTGTCACCATGTTGATTCTATGGCACTTTTCTTTATTCACAGCCAGGTGGAGCAACAGGGGCCCAGCACAGGAACAACAAGAGCTGCCTGAACTCTGGGCTCCTGTCGATTTAAAGGTAAATCTTATTTATTTACTCATGATCACACTTCCGTGGACTCAGTGTTCATTATCATTTTCCATCAGAGTGCTCATCTCCACAATCTCTACAACGATGGAGAGTACAGTGTAATGCTATCCTATGGGTATATTGGCCCAGAATACGATAAGATGGCCCATGTTTTGTTTTTTAAAAAAAAGGTCACATGTAAACGTGTAAAGAAATTCACACCGATTCACTGCTGCTGCTCTGCTCTCTGTGTGTTCAAACTGCCACTGTGTTTTGTTTTGATTTTTACTGCTATTAGCCATGGAAAAGGTAAAGCCAGCTGAATGGCAGTCATAGCTTTTTAGCTCCCGTATGTAACATTTTTCAAGTGAAACAGACTCTTCAGTCAGGGCTCAGATACAGATTTGGGATCAACCGTTTATTACAATCAGTTGTAACACAGAACTGACTCTGATTTGATCCTACAGATGAGCTCTGATGTCTTTTTTGGAGATTGCAAAGTACTTGGTTAGGCTCAGCAGCCAGCAAATCCCTCATTAAATCTTTGTTAATCTTTAGCTACCAAGCCTCTTGCCTTGGAGCTAATCCTTTCTATTAGCTTTCTTATGTACAGCTCCCCCCTTCACCTTCTACCTAACCAGTAAACATTTTAAAAGATACTAATTAAATAAGCAAATTCAATATCAGCCTCATGTCAAAAGTGGAAAAGAAATAATAAATTACATGCTGTTTCCATGTAGTGTATTAATAGAATATTGTTTAATGTTAAACTAGAATTTGTTGAAATGTATACTGTCAAATGTGAAAGCAAGAACATGTGATATTTTAGATTATTCGAGTGTTGAGCAGCAGCTCATGACAGCTGTCAAACCATATTCTGTGATCTGTGAGATCTGTGAACTGCAGCAGAGCAGCAACTAGGTCACCTGCAGGTAATGTTCACTACATTGTGCACGCAAACATTAGTTATGCATATAATACAAAGTTTAATTTAATTTGTATTACTTTGAGGAGGCATGTTAGACAGCAGCAGAAAAAGTCAGGGCGGGGTTAATGAATATTATATCATAATATTCATCACGTTGTAATTGAGATTTGATAAGAAAATGAATTGAGTGATTCGGTTTCAATAAAATGCTCTTGAATCAAATACACCACTAATGGTGTAAACAAGCTGTGAATAACATCCACACTCTGTCCTTCTACACAAGGGCTATATGGTTTTTTGCTTAGCTACATTTAACACTAAGCTAATTAAGCTTGTGGTATGATTTCTATAACCAAACTGAGCTTGACAAAACATAAATAACTGACATTTGAGATTACATTTTTGTACTGTGCATTTAAAAAGCATCGTGACTGACAACACTTCCTGTCTCTGTCGCATGTTAGTATTTAGGACAAATATTACAGTGTAACCAGGACTGCAAATATTCACTATATCCAGGTCTGTAGTTGCCTCCTTTTATGTTACGTTAAAAGACTGCATACAGGAGACCTCCATTTGGTATATATTGCTAACTTGTTAGCACTGTAAATTGACCAATGCAAGTAGGTCCATGGATTTTTCCTTTGCAAATAAACTGAAAAATTTCATAACTTGTACATCACTTTCTACAATGTAACATTTGTAATGTCTTCTGTACAAAGTGCTGGGATATTTTACACACCTGGTAGTCTACAGCTTCTCTAATAGCCATCAGCTATGCTATCAGAATGCTAATATGCTGTCAGTGATAGTGGTAATATACATAAGTTTTGTTTGTGTAATGCTTAAGGTTTATGGCATTTATGGTTTATCTTAGTTTCGCTCTCTAACATTTGCTAATTAGCACTAAGCACAACTTGCAGAAGGGTACTGGGCATCAACCACCTGGCACACATTTTGGAAAGTTTCTCGGCCGATGCTAGTGCAAGACCAAAAGTTAGAGGTTCCAGTTTGCTGAATAACTGCTAACATTTTTGCCCCAAAAGCGTTAGTAATGGCCAGGTATGGTTTAGCCCCAAAAAATAGCCTAAGTCGTGCATGCCAGAAGAAATAATTCTGTATGGTATTAATAGTCTCAGCATAGTCAATTATGCCAATATGCAATTGGCCCCATTTAGCTTGCTACTTAGGCGGTACGATAAACAACTGCTGCAACATCATCCAACATGTTTTTGTTTGACATCATGGGTAGAAGTGTGAGATAAAAAGGAGTAGGAACAAAGAACAGAGCAGCAATCACTTTTCACGCTCATATTATAAGTTTAAAACATCACACCTGTTGTTGTGCTCAGCTGCATTAACAAAACCTCGACAACTGCTTCTTAACAGCTCAGTTAATTATTATTCCTAACAGACATTCAGTCTCCCATCTCCCTGAATAGGGTTTTTAAGCCGCTCCACACTCTTTGGTTTTGACCTACCTGCCTCTGTTTTTAAATGATGACATCTATTTCACAGACAGCATTCCTCTGAATCTCTAATAAAATCACAACACATTTTCACCACTGTTAATGGGCCATGAAGCTGCTAAGAAGCTGTTATCTAATGAATCTTTTCACTCTGAATGTGATATTTTCATGGTCAGTTGTAAAAAAAATCCCCAAAAAAACAAAGGTCTAGTGGCCCTTTTCAGTCACTGAAGGACCACTTAGTCAGCTGCTGTGTTTAAACAGAGAGTGTGAACTCTGCACGGCAACACCCTGTTGCCAGGGTCGTCTGCCACAGTCAAATACTAGTGGTACGTTTGGCAGAGGGCAGTCAGGCGTTTTCAGGCACTTCATCATCTTCTTTCTCCTCCTCTGGGGCCTCCCCTGTAAAGGTTACCACAGCTAAAGGTGAGTTTGAGGGTTAAATGTCAGGAAGTTGTTACGTTTGTTGTCAAGTTCATACCATTCAACATTTGGTCTGGTGACTTGTCATGAGATTCACCAGGAGGTGAGCAGTCAGAGTTCTGTGGCTGATCGGCAGTGGGTCCATCAGGAGTACGATGGCTGGTTGAGGCATGTGATTGGAGGTCCACACTTTCTTTTTCTTCTTGCGCCTTGCTGGCTAGCTCTGTTCACAATAGGCAAACACAGGAAAATACATAAATTTTCAACTGGGAAAATTTTTTTTTCCATCAAATCTGGGGATCTTCTTCAAGCCTGGGCCCTTGATGGTTTGAGACTCTTAGCTGTTTCTAGGACTAGTGTTGGAGAAGTTTACACTCAGTTCAGTGTTTTTTGCATCTGATATTTGGTGGATATTTACATTAATGGCAAAGCTTGTGTGTAGATACATCACCACAACAACCTGACTGGCAAATGTTTCCAATATCAGAATCTATCTCAGAAGATGAGACACTTTCCCACTATATTACATTCCCAGTATATTAGATATGATATGTGGTACTAAGCCAAAAATCACACCTAACTCAAATGTTGACTACCCAAAGGTAAACAGGTGGCACTTGCACAAAACTTTAGAAAAAGGTGGACAAATCTCAGTTCAACAATTGAACCTCTCACTGTATTGTGATCATGTCAACAAGGAAAAAATGACTTCGCAGTGGAAAAATATCGATTTTGTTGGGATATTTATCGGCAGCACCGTTATTAAATTTTTTTGTCTTACAAATTACAGCAGTCCACAGCTGAGTGTGTGAAACAAGCACAACAAGGCTAAAAGCACAAAGATGGTAGCTTATATTAAAATAAGGGTACAATTTTCTCAAGAGCATGTTTTATAAAATTGCAGACAAACATTTTCTCCAAAGAGTGTGAGATTATTATATTATCTGCCACGTTAGACCCCTAATTAAAGATTGTGAAATCATTATGTAGTTTTAGTTTGCATTATTCTCCTGACTTAGAAGAAGGTGATAACTATTACAGTTATTAAACTGATTTGTATTACATTAGACTGCTGATTTATTGTGAATGAATGATATTGTTTTATGATGCATTATACTGCTGAGGTATACGTATTGTATGGAATAAAAGATTGTTGATTGAGCATTTATACACCGAGTATTGTCTTTCCTTCAGCCCAAAGATCAAAAGAATTGGGAGAATTGAACAATTGACATTTGTTACACTGAAAAACATCTCGTTTTTTGAGAAATCACTTATAGATTGTTGGATGCTTTGTCTTATAATAGTCCAAAAGCGCAAAGCAAAATAATAACACTCCAAATAAAACAATTTTTTTCTAAATTTGGTTGTAGAAACTTTACCTCGAATGATTCTGAGTTTCTTGAATATTTGTTTGTGACTGTATGTGTACCGTGCACAGATAGTTCTTTCCATCTGTCCTTGTTGCTGGTAATGACACCAGAGAGGTGCAGCTTCAGTGCCAGCAGATCAATGGCTGTCAGGGAAAAGTCCATCTGTCCATCATCACTGTTCCCATGGCGAACACTACTGTGTCTCTGCACTGACTCCACGGTAACTGAACCACTTCCTGTTAGACTGAAACAGAGAGAGAGGTGTAAAGCGATGAGAGGGACTGCCTTTTCCACCTTGGATGTATTAATGTATTAAGGAAAATTCCATATTGCATTGATTGAATAAAACCTGGTGAATGAGCAATACTTTTTTCCTACATGGCCAAAAACTTTACATTTCTATGAGAAAAACAATGTTACTTGATTTTGTGCAGTGATGACCTGCCCTCACACACCGATCAACATATGCTGTAGTCGAGGCATTTCCTGTGGACATTTAGCTGATTTAAGGTTGGGACTGTTACTGGTTGTTGTACCAACAAGTTATATTTTACCCTCTTTGCCCACTATGTAGTCTTGAAGAAAACCAATTACTATTTGTGTCATGTATCTGTACATCGTGCTATGTACAGGTGTGCATCCATGTCCTGCATGCAACTCTCTCCCTAGTTTCCTGTCAGTTCTCTGTACTAATAAAGATTGTATAATAAAGACAAAAATGGCAAAACAAAAGAAACCCAAATAAATCTTTTTTTTTTTTTTAAGAAAAGAATAAGTAGTTGTACAATTGAGTGATTAGACTGGGTTTCACAGTTTCTGGTCTAAGACCAGCCTATTTTCAATGATTTTTCATCCAAAATCATCAAGTATGAATAAAAATGACTTTATGCAGTGTTGTAAAAACAATTACAAGTTTGTACAACCAGCTTCTGCAGCAGTAACTTACAGTAATAATTATCTGTATGACTTTATCAGTTTCTCACATTGCTGTTAATGTATTTGAGTCCACTATACTTTATAACATTGCTTTAGTTGACTGAGGTTTGTGGGCATCTGTTTATGCACAGTGCCACCACAGATTTCAATCGGGCTGAAGTCTGGACTTCCAAAGACTTGTTCTGATGTGGATTAAGAGTTTCAGCTGTTATCAAGTCTGTTGCTTCTCTTTTGTTGTGGTTATTCACTGAGGAATCGTTCATGTTAAAAACCTTGTGTCTAATACACATGTTGAATAAGTCACTGAACTTACAGCAGTAATAGCAGCAGTACCTGGATCTCCTGTTTCCAGTCTCTCTGGCCTTCCTGTCCTCTTCTATTAGAGGACCAATCACTTTCTCTGTCGTGTCAATCAGTACACTGAAGGTTGGCTCCACAATGAAGTCTATGAAACCTGAATCCCAAGAGAAATGTTAGGATAATAGAAGAAGAGAGAGCAAAATATATAACAAGCGCATCTGTTACGTGTCTGCAGGCTGCACGTTTTCTTTCCCTCTCCTTTTGTTTGCCACTCCCTTAGGTACGCAGACTGCAGGCTGATGTCTTTTTGTTAGAAACACTAGGTAAGTAGGTTGATGCCACCCATGTAATTTTGAGCTTGTTTTGAGTTGAGGTTTAGGGTCTTTCCCCCCTGTTTTTGTTTTTCTAGGATAATAGCTCAGCTAAGTTTTGGTTTTGTATTTTTGGTGGGGTTTTTTGGCACAACCTAACGGTCCCTTTCTCCCCCACATTTGTTGTTTGAATTTGGGTTACTTATTTTGTGAGAGCGCTGCGATTAAACTTTTTTTTATAACACCTGTACCAGGTTTCCAGAGTCGTTGTGTCATCCTCTCCTGCCCTCGAGGAGACGTAACAGCATCATTACTAATAATAACTTAATACTGGTTCTTTTTCTTATAATAAATCACTACCAGATAGTAAACATGAGAATAAAGTTTCAACAGCTGTTTGCAAATCCAGCACAAGTTTATGAAGTCCTTTCTCATTGTGACTCTTACCTATCTGAGACTGGGCAATCATCGTAGCTTTACGGTCACAGAGAGGAGAAAACGGGAGCCCAAGTTCAACCTCTTTATCTCCCTGGAAACAATGTAGAAAGTGGGACAATATAACACTGTGTCTTCAAGTACTCAAGTTAACTTTATGGGATTTGCATTCAGTTTCTGCTTAAGCCTTAAGCAATAAAACACAATGGAGACATCCTCCTCATGGAAATAAGCTAAAATATCTTCATCATTACAACATGGGCAATAGAGTCTTTCAGTGTTTCAGAGTGCTTCAGTGATAACACAAAAATGTATTCTTACTGATACAAGTTGACTGGAATTCGTTGGGTGGACTCAAAAAAGTTAAGTGTTGTATAACAAAACAAACAGCTCTGCAGCACCCAGGTCATCACCTGTAACTGTTACAGAGCTCATACAGTTTCTAGTAATAATGTCAATTATGTCGGCTATGACAACTGAAAAAGATTTTATTAATTCTAAATGGCTAATTAGGCTAACGTTGCCTTTATTTGTTAATGCAGCAACAATTAGCTAATTTTTCTTTACTGGTTGATTTATTTTTAACATGGCACCAAATTAATTTTGCAGTAGGCATTACAAAGAGAAGGGTATCAGAATTCTGTGTTATTATATGGAGAAATCCTGTTTTAAAGAACCTTCTAGTTGATTTTAAAGTCCACGAGCATCCTCACAAATGAGAACCCTCACTGTCAGATGTTTGTACCTGTCTAAAAAATTCCTCCATCAGACTGTGGGTCCAGCGGTAGTGCAGTGGCCATGCTTTGGCTGGATGGCTGATGTCTGCAGCATGAAGCATCAGAGACAAAACCTTCACTTTGTCTATACTGGAAAGGAAAAGGAAACAAAATCATTTCATTAATATCCATCAATCAAAAAGAAACTATATTACCTTGACTAAAAAACTGAGCATCTACATTTTTGGACCTGTAGAAGATCAGCAAAAATGTCTTTTGAGAATGACTTGTGAAGGAAAGAAACTGCTCTGCTACAGCTTCCCATATGTTATGTGAACAGTGCTGTGCCTTTTTGTATTTTGATCATATTGTGCAGACTGTACAGTTCTGCCCGCTGCTGCAGCAACAAAAGCAGAACCAGCGTGTTGACAGGCTGATGACAGCGTCTTCCCCCAAAATCCATCCAAGCGTGAGCTGAGAATCACGACAGCTGCCAGCACCCCCTCCATACACACTCAGACACGCTTACACACAGAGACACACAGATACACATGGACACACCTCCGCAGGTCCAGCAGGACTGACAAACATAGAGGAGATACTGGACTCTGGTACTATTCCTGTGATAGCTCCTACAGGAACGCACAGGGCAATCTGGTCCAGCAGCCTGCAGGAGCTTATGTTGGGCCTTTTCACCACACTCCCACAGATGATCTGGTCGTCTCTGTCAGATAGACTAGCCTTGCACAGTCTGCCGGAAAATCTTTTATGAAACTGCAGAGGAATCTAATTTTACATGTTTGAGTGGGAAAAGTCATTTTTGTGTGAAGAATGAAAAGTATTTGTAGTTCAGAGTATCAGCGGGTTTAGAAATGGTAAATATTAGATTTTTAAGATGAAATTGAAGAACTCTATTTACTTAAGAAAGACAGAAAGACATGTTTTCACTTAGAGAATTTTATTTACCTAAAAGGTTCTAAGAAGTCTTACAAAGTTCAGGGTTAAATTAGCCAGAGGCTCGATATAAAACAATGTGGTGACCTGAGACAATAGAAAGCGAACGACAACTTCAAGAGACAACAGCCGAAACAACCATCAGTGTACAAGAAGTGGGCCTACTGGAGAAAAACCTTTTCTACACCTCTATAGTGAGCCACTAAAGTGACTACCAGTGAGAGTGAAAAATATTGTTGACTGACATACATCAGCCGGAGCATCTGCAGGCGACCAGCTGTCAGCTTCAAAGCAATGTGCAACAAGCCTTACTTAATCTTTCTAATCTCCAGCTCAGGGCATAAATCTGGTCACAAAAGGAAATCTGAGAAAAAGATGAGTTCTCCTATTCACTTTATCAGTCTACAGTCTCAGCTTGATAGTTTAGCAACATATTGAATACAACATGATGTTCATTTTGTAAATTATCAACTTCATCAGAGGGGAAAGGGGGATGAAGGAGAGTATGCCTTACTTCCCAGTGTGACTTCCCAGTGATTGACTGGTAATAGCTACTACACCATGTGTATGTCTTGGTTACTATGCTCAGCTGGAGGTTTTAAGACAGGACCTCACTAACAAATGGGTGACATGATGGTGGCACCTGTTTGCTAACACAGGAACTAATTTCATGCCATCGACACAGCACCATCTTAAACATAATTAGCTGCTACATCTGTTGCAGTGTTAGCTTTCACAGCTGTAAGCCGACCGTTATCGTGCGCTTTCCTCCACCAAACCTAAGCCAACAAATAAGAGATATTTTTCACGGCACGATTTTATAACTAAAGGCTTTCAGGTTCATCGTTTCTTCCAATGACAGACTGCAGACATTCTAAAGTGATATGAGCCAACATTATCTGGAGTCACCAATATGTTGTACAAACTAACCAAAAACATTATCTATAATATCTTATCTGCTAGCAGGACCCTCTCCTGAATCAATTTTATTGGCAATCAAGAACTCAATTTTGCATGTGGTAGAAATTAAGGATCTGCAAATATCCTGTTTAATAGTACAATAAATTGACTTTTTCCAGTTTGCCAGTTACACAACATTTGTGGCCACAGCAGGACATGACATGTTATTTTCATGTGGTGGAAATAAACTGATAGAATGAATCTGTTTCTTTTTACTTTTCCATCTGAACTGGAAAAGTTTGGTCACATGCATACATTTATGCAAAATAATATATTTATTTATTAAATAAAGTTGTGGAAAATATGAAAAGTACACAAAGGCATGGATACATTATGTTTTGTTAACAAAACATAATGTATCATTGGCTATCACTGATCTAATGATAGCCAGTTACAAAGGTCAAAGGTCACTAATAATGGCTAGAGTTCTGACCTGTGTGTCTGTGTTAGGGCATTCCTCATGGTCTTGATCTGCTGGAAATGACAGGACATGTCTGTTGACATCACCATCTCTATCACCAGAGACCTCAGCTCCCTATGAAAAATAAATAAATAAACAAACACATCCAGTAATCACCCATCAGTTCTCATCAAAGAGCCCACACCTCTGAAAGTTTGTCAACTTGACATTGTCGAGACGCTGTGGGAACTCAACTTCTTTTGGGTTCAAAAAACAAGTCAAGTAAATAATTAAAGTTTAGGATTAGGCATTGATTTTTGGTTAGGGTTGGGTAAACGGCTAGGGAAAGCATTATGTCAATGAGATGTCCCCACAAGGATATGAGTACACACAGTGTGTGCGTGTGTGTGCGTGTGTGTGTGTGTGTTCACATATATCATGCCAGGTTGGGGCACTAACCAGACTTCACACTAACACACGAGGATCTGTGTCATCATGTGATGAAAACTCTGTTTCTGAAAAACAATACTAGCTGCATAGAAAACACTTTAACCAAGGAAACATATTTAAAATATTTTCAGTCACCTAATTTTTACAGAATCTGCTGGGAATTCTGTAAATGTCATCAGAACAGTAAGTATTTTAAAATAGCCCTTTCTTTGTCTCTTAGAGAATGAGTTCTGTACATCAACACAAAGGACACAAGGTGGAGTTTTGTATGTAGTTGTGATGTCAAAGCTCAGGGTAAGAGCATTTAGGTGCATTGAGATGGAAGCACAAACATCAAGAATTGGCAGTAAGGGCAAACCTCCAGTCATCTTTGTTCAGGTTGACCAGGATATTCATGTCTTCTTCGGCCATCAGCCTGTAGGCAGCGCTGACATGATAGTTCTCCAGCACTGACCTGTCATTGTACAGAATGGCCACTTCTGACCTGACAGACAGACACAACATCCAATCAGATATCTTCTGCAGTTTGTATACAGAAGCCGCAACATCAGCAGGTTTCCTGTTGTTCCCCTACTTAAGATTCACATCTATTCTTTTAATATTTTAAACCACACTTGCTGAAATTTTTGAAAAAAAAAAAAAAAAAGAAGGGTGGGGGGACTCCAGATGAATCCCACTGTGTTATTCCTAGCGCTTCCTTAAACCTGTCACCATGCTTTTGAATCAAGCATCTGGAACTCTGTTGGATGAATTCACAACTCACCCAATGAACTGGCAGATTCCCATTGTTTTATTATGTAAGATAGATGTTTTTCATGAGTCTTTAAACACAGGCCTAATTCATATGTTATGTACTACATGACAAACTTTATATTGTTAACTTTATATTGTGTTTAGTGTTAAATGTCAAATATCAATTATCTTAAGTTAATTATCTTGAGAAAAACTGTCCCTGTCAAATCAGATCCCCTGATAACCTACATGAAGTGTTACCATCTACATTACCTGGTGTGGATGTGGAAGTTGTTGGTGGTTCCTGTGTGTTCAAAGTCGTGAATTGCTGCGGCAAAAACCATTGCAAGAATTTCCAACTCGCTCAGCCAGTGCTGCACACACACACACACACACATCATTAGTTAGCTTCTATAGACAACTGTCTTTGCAAGCCATGTGCAGGCAAGCACAGTTGCACAACAAGATTGTGACAAAATGATATCCACATAGGTGTTTTTGAAAATCTACTTCTGTCTTTGTGTGGGCTAATTTAAGGTTTGGACATCAGCAACGTTTTGGAAAATGAGGACATGCGTGGTCCTAGGAAAGACTGTTTGAGGATTCAGCTTTTAAGAATCTGGTTTAGGTTAACAGCAGTGTAAAGGGATGCCAGAGGTTCCCCACAAAAAGATGTGCACGTGTGTGTGTGTTACCATCAGTCCAGTGTGTAGCATCAGGAAGTGGGCAGTCTGAGTGACATCAGCGGCATGAATAAGGTTGTGGTAGGGGTTCCTGTGTTTGCTGTAACCGTTCTCAAGCGCTTCAACAAACTGCACCAGAGCCTGCACAGGAATCTGAACACAAAACTGTAAGTTAGCACAAAGACTAAATGTACTTTCCCCTGTATTAAGTTCGCCCACCACCAGATTTGAACAAAATTAAACTGCGAGTACCCTGAACCTGTTGATGAGGTCATAGCGGGTCAGAAGGTCGTAGACTAGGAACTTGAGGGCGTGCTCTCCTGTGGCCTCGTGGAAGGCAAAGACATCAAAGGACCACTGATCCACCTCCTGAGAAATGCATCAACAAATACCATCTCACATGTAAGGTATGATTACAGCAGGGGGGTGTGACATAAAGCTGGTGAGACCTTAGTGAAATGAAGATTTCTGCCAGTAGAGGGCACTGCCCTGATAATGTTTGCTCAAACAGGAAGGATCTAAAACTCAGATTCATTTTCACATTTACTTACACAATTACATTTAAAGCCTCTCATTGGGTCATGCTTTGCATCATGCAAGAAGCGTGGACTAGAATAATTCAATTTTTTTCTAAGTTTGTAGACAACAGGAAGTGCAGAGGAGGAAACATATCATTAATGTACTAAATCTACATTGTCCTTCACCACAGTGTCTTGCCTTTCTCCACTTCCTTCATTTATTGTTTATCTCCTCTTTTCCTTCTCTGCTTCGTTTTTTTGTCTATATTTCATTTTCATGCCTTCCTTCCTAATAACCTCTTACTATCCAAAGCACTTCTGTTTCCTGCTTTCAGTCACTGTTTTTGGTTTTTCCACCCTTCTTTTCTTTATCTTACTTTCTTTTTTCCCTGGTAAGCTATCCAGGCTGTACCTCGCCTTTTGTCCTTTGACAGCTAGGACATAGGCTCCAACACCCTCCCCCAATCCTGACTTGGACAAGGGTTTAAAAAGGCTGGTTGGCTAGCTGGCGGGATGGATGGATGTTTTATTAGCTCCTTTTATTTCCGCCTTCCCTTTACAGCTTTACCTTTTTCTTGTGCTTCCCCTCATACTCTTCCCAAATCCCACTTTTTCTTCTCTTCCAAATGTCCTCTCTTATCTCCTTTCATTGCTATATCTTTACTTCATTCCTTTCCTCCCAACCAGGTCCTCACTTCCTTCTCTGTCTCCTTTATCATTACCCCTCTCAGTCTCTCTCTAGCGTCTCCTTTCCTTTTTGCAATTCGTATTTCTTTCCTACTTCCTGTTCTTCCTCTTGTTTTCCTCTCACTTTCTTCCCCTTTTTGTCTATTTCTTATTTCCCATTCCCAAGTCCTCCCTGACTCATTCACTCATTCATTCCTCTTTTCTTTTCACATTGCCTCCTTTCCATTTCAACTACCTTACTTTTTTACCCTCCTTGTCATTCTCACGTTCCTCTTTTCATCATCCTGGATTGCTTTTCCCTGCGTTTCCTACCTTCTTACACACTTTCTTACCTCTTCCAGTCTTTTTATCATTCTTTATTTTGTTTCATTTTTTGTTTTTCTCTCCCTTCATTTCCTTTTAAGGCTCTGAACTCAGAACTCTTACTGAAAAGGTTTTATTTTTTTTCAATTGCTAATCAAACGCAGGTTTAATACAATAAAATGTCACCTGCTGCCAGTGGGAACGCAGCAGTAATTTTTACCTTCAGAGCTGTCAAAGCTGTGGGAGGATAGGTCAGACCAGCCATGTTGGACGTCCGTCTGTACATCCTGTTGTCACACACACAGATAAAAATATCACGCACTAATTTCACACATTGATACAGGCAGTGGCATGCATATAAACACTCCCCGCACAGACCCCCTCCAGCCACCCTCCTCCACAGTTTGTGACCAGGATGGATTGTTTGTTGTCATGGTAACCGTATTCTAAACACACACACAGACACACAAACACTCAAACACTCACAGACACACAATGAGCGCTGCTTCGGTGCAGCAGATATTTTTTGATTTCATGCGTCATTAAGCTGCAGCAGATGAACTGATACCGTTCTATCACTGCGAGTCATTTACAATATAATAATAGTGGACTTCACAGTTTCCCTATATGATCTCCATCCCCAGCTCTCTTGCAGGCTAACATTGTTACACTTCATGTTGGACCCTTTAATCACATCTGCGGTGGAGTCAGCCGGATGTTCTGCCGTTTATTTTGAAGAAAATCTATGACTGTTCTCTGTTCTGTCTGCAGGTGTTCCAGATTTCTGCTGCAGATAAAAATAACTGAAATGACTAAACATCTGAAAGTGTTCATTTGAAACAATCATTTGACAGAATTCTGCGACGCCTCACTGCTTTTCTGCACATGTATAACAAGTTTTAAGATAAATTAACATATAGAGCACTAGGCTCAGAGGTTAAGAGAAACCTCTGCATGTCAGTGAAGTGGCAGGAAATACATTTATGACGTTACTGTAAAGATAAGATACAGTTACATTAAAAAGTATACTTTTCATGTTGTATATGGCTCTTCAACATCATATAAAAACAATTCACATATCCAAGAAAACTCTTTTGCACGTGCTGGACTATGGAAGAAAAATGTCAATAGCAATAAAAGGCTAAAGTCTGCACAGCACTGTTTTCTCAGCAGTCTTTTATCAATAAAGGTCTGTCATGGTAAGCTTGGGTTCCTGTTTTTAGTTCATTTAAGGGCTGAAAAATGAAGTAAATTCAACATGTCATAAACTGCAGATCTTCTAAATAACCAAAAGTGAGTCAATCCTCATAGACTCACATGTTTAGCTGTAATTGCAAGCACTCTGAAACCCTGCACTGTAACCTATGGCATAACTTGGCATGCACCTCCCTAGAAATGTAACTAAATATTGTGATTGGCCTGTTCAAATTCCTAATGTGCATTTCCTGCTACTTTTTCACAGAGGTTTGTTAATTTATCAGTGACAGAATAAAAATCATTGACTAAATATTGTCATGATCTGAGTGATGTCTGGTGTTTTTCTGTTTGGGTCCTGTGTTCTCCTGTGTCCACCTATATGCTCTGATTGCTCACCTCCTTCTCTCATCTTCAATCTAACATCTCTGGAAAGAGATGTTAGGGATTATGTAGCCAACTGTTCCATCTCTGCACGCAGTCAGAGTAACTCCCAGCAACCCTCAGGTTTACTCAAACCGCTAGCTACACCTCACAGGCCCTGGTCCCAAGTTACTGTGGACTTCATTACCAGGCTACCCATCTCCTCTCCATAATAGGCCGGTTCTCAAAGTTCGCTCATTTTGTTGCTCTTCAGAAATTACCCACTGCTACCAAAACCACCCAACTGTTTATTGATCATGTTTCAGGCTCCATGGCATTCCGCTGAAGATCGTTTTGGACAGGGGTCCTCAGTTCACCTCCCAGGTCTGGAAGATCTTCACTGCAGTGGGAGCCAACGTCAGCCTCAGTTCCAGGTTTCACCTGCGAACCGACGGCCTGACCAAGAGGCTCAATCAAGAGTTGGAATTGGCTCTGTTTTGTTATGACACAAAACTCAGCCATCTGGTCCTCACAGTTCCCATGAGTAGAGTACAGAACAACTCACTCACCTTATCTGCTACTGTCTCTCACCTTTCAACGCATCCTTAGGTTACCACCTGCCTGTCTGTAGAAGCAGATCTGTTCTTTCCATCTAGCACCACCTGCAGATAGCGCATTTAGGCCCAGAGGCCGTACTCCGAACAGTCGATCAGCACTGCCACTATGCAGATTGCCTCCAAACACCCACTCTCAGATATGAACTAGGACAAAAGGTTTGATTAGCCACTAAAGATATTCATCTTAAGGCAATCTCTTGCAAGCTCGCTCCCTGTTTTATTGGATGATATGAGATCGAGATTGTCATCAGCCTTTCAGTGGTTAAACTCAAGCTTCAAGCATCCATGCACATCCATCCCACATTCCACATCTCCCAGGTCATGCCCGTCAACTACAGTCCATTGTGGCTTTTGTTCTCCTGCCAAGCCTCTGATTAAACTTACCCGCAGTGCAATCTCCTAGGGGTAGACAACTCCAGGCCTCAAGTGCCGGTGTCCTGCAGGTTTTAGATGTGTCCTTGATGCAACACAGCTGATTTAAATGGCTAAATGACCTCCTCAACATGTCTTGAAGTTCTCCTGGTAATGAACTAATCATTTGATTAAGTTAACCCAGGGTGATATCTAAAACCTGCAGGACACCGGCACTCGAGGCCTGAAGTTGCCTACCCCTGCCCTAGACGCTGGCTCATGGTAAAATCCACCAAGTCCTCTTGCAAACTCTTTCCCCAGAAATGCAACTACTCACTGTTCTCAATTGCCTGACCTCCTGCTCACATCATAAACTTGTCTTGTAAAGTATGTGCACACCAATGTGCTGCGCTTTTGTGAAAAATTCATCCGACAGACTTGGAACTACAAGCACACTTGTTGCCAAATAATGATCTGAATGGTCAGATCTGTCAATGCTGGCTGTGTGGCAGGCAGGAGTAGGACCTAAACACAGGACTCAAACACAAAGGGATAACTAAAAGAGGCAGCTTTTATGTGTTGTATCAAAATACTCAGATACTAAATTCACAAAAACAAAACCTAACGCTGGAAAATGAAAACACGAAACTGGAAGAAAACTCGAGGAAGTGATGGACACGAGGAGCCCAGGAGAACACACAGCAACATGGACAACACAACAACAAGTAGAGGAAGACAGGGGACTTAAATGCACAAAGACTAATGAGGGGCTAGGAAACAGGAGGAAACACGGCTGGTAGTAATCAGACACAATGAGACAGGGAGAAGGGAAACTGAACTCACTGAACACAGGACGAGAGACTGTCAAAATAAAACAGGAAAGACACTGAGACGCAGACTAAGAGACAAGGGCTTGACACTGGGACCAGGGGAAAAACAGAAGCAGAGAACAAGACAGAATGAGGACACAGAGAGGATGAGAGACATGACGGACTGGGGAGAACACAGACAAGACCAAGATGACCACAGCATGAAAGGGAGGAGACTAAATGAACACAAATCTAAGAACTAGAAATAGAAATGACAAAACTAGGAAGATATGTAATATTTGAATGTAATATGTCCAAATGTTACACACTGAAAGTGTTAAATTTTGAGGAAGAAAACAAAGAAAGAAAGATTCTGGGTTCATCCAAGTCTCACAAGAAGGCAGCAAGAGGGAGAATTTAATGGTTTGATCCAGGATTTGAAGCTGTATCACCACCGCATTCACACATATTTCAGGATGTGAGTGGGGAAGTTTGAACTCTTGTTGGCAGAGTTGGAAACAACTTCTGAGGAGGCAGAGAAATCATTTCAGAGAGCCGACTGGCCAGAGTAGTGTCTAGCTGTGTGTCTGGGGTTAGTATTATTTTACTATTACCATATAATTGTACCTGTGCCTACTTTGAGCGACAAGCACACTTGTTACCACATACAGTGGTCTGATTGGGTCAGATCTGTTATTTTGGAGCTGAGAAATAGCAAGAATCAAGCTTGGTTTGAAAAAATAAATGCTAAAATACTCTGTATTCAGTGAAATGATACAGTCAGTGTGAAAGGTTGCAGTAAGTACAGGTGAGTACAAAAAATATTTTCATGCACAAAATATTTGTGTAAAAGTACAAAAGTCTTTAGAGTCAAACAGCAGGATAAATTGTCATCTGACTGTTTTATCTTCCTTTACCACCTTACTGTTTTTCTTCTCAGATTGCTCTTTCCCTGCCTTTGGTACCTGTGTACTTTTCTACAGCCTTTTTTCAATTTTTATTTTATTTTTGGTTTTTTTCTCAATTTCTGTTTAAGGTTCTGAGCTGTGAAAAAAAATGAACTCTGACTGAAAAGGTTTTTATCTGTTTTAACTTCTGATCAAATGTCGGTTTAATACAATAAAATGTCAACTCCTGCCAGCGAGACCTTCAGGGTCAGAATATTCCAGAAAACTCTCTCCAAGTGCTGGACTACAAAAGAAAATGTCAATAGCAAGAGAAAGGCAAAGTGTGCACAGTTCTGTGCTCCTACAATTATTAATAATTACCTGTCATAGTAAGCTGTTTTTAGTTCATTTAGCTCCATGGATAGTTTCCGCCTGCACAATATTATGGTCCCCATTAGAGTCACACAGCAGGATAAAATGGGGTATGCTTTACTGTGTGATTGACGAGTTGCTGCAGTATGAGGGTGAGTGTAGAATTCCTCAGTTTCTAAGTCAGACCCAACATTAATGAAATGTAATCATATGAATGCCTCAACATTGAATCTGGTCCACATGTACCTGCAAGAGCATTCACAAGGTCCAGCTGTGGAACTGGATTTGAGTCACAGTCAGTGCTGGAACTCATCCCCTGGTGTTCAGGACCTATAAACCAAACTAGGAAAGCCACTTCACTTTGGAGCTGGCTTTGTGTGCAAAAAGATGATCAGGTTCTAGCGAGGGGCGAGTGCAACTAGAAGATCAGTATTGTCTACAGTATGGTTGTATGTTGAAGCCTTAACCCTCTCGAGGCAGGCATTGCCGATTTGCAACAATTAAAAACTAACAACCTGATTACCCCACATACATATTTTATGAGGTTTTTTTTACTCAGAAGTACCACTGCAGGACTGCAGAAAAAGTTTAATTTGAGCCTGAGAGGGTTAAGAGTAAAGTAAGGACATTTTAAAAAATTGAATTGTCCTGCAGGACTCAGTTCATGTTCATAACATGTTTTTTTGTTTGTTTGTTTTTTGTAACAGTCTTATTATATAAGGAGATAATGGGCGATGTCAAAGTTACTTCATTATTTTCTAGGTCAGAGCACCTGGGAGGACATAAAGGAAGAAAGTGAGTCAGTATATAAATTCGTTCCAAGCTCTGCAGCCATTTTAATCCTTGAATAGGTCTGTTAACAGCTAATGGAGTGTGAAGCAGAGGTACTTAGAGTTTTCTGCAGTTTTATACACACTGAACAATGATTTAAAATGAGATTTACAAAGCTTAACTAATGCCTGCTATGTTTAATGGCCATTAGCAGCAGTTAGAGTGAGAATCTCATTGCTGGTGCAGTTGCGAAGACACTTTCTCTATTCATGAGCATTTATTTTGAATTCACAAAACCTGAATGCAGGCTTTTGGAGAAATTATGGGACTGAAACAATTTGGGAATTTCTTTTCTTCACACTACCACTCCGTGCAGTATTTCTAGCATGCTTATTAGTGAATACAAGCTTTCTGTTTAGCTGATCAGAGCAACATTTACCTCTCTACAAATATCCCAGCCTGCACTGCATGAACAATGCTCCTGAATCTTGGCTTCTCTTCAGGGCGACGCTTGGCCACACCCATCTTCCTGCTGAAGGTGCACGCCAGCCAGTCACGCACCTCGCTTGGCACCGACTCTGCCTGCAAGTCACTGAGCTCATCTTCAGTGTCCAGCAGGCGCCTGCAGAGAGAAACGGTCACATTTTTGGCAACTGCTAAAGCTTTATTTTCTATACAGCCATTCATTCAACAGCCTGCTCAGGCTCACCTGGTCTCATCAGTGTAAACAGCATCCAGCATGGCAGCTGCAAGCTCCAAGTGCCTCCGGAGTTCCTGCAGGTCCACCATACCACGGTCCATCTGCTCCAAGACCGCCTTCAGCCTGACAGCACAAACAAATATACAGTGCATTACACTAATTGAGCAAACAGTAGAAGAACAAGTAAATGATGCAAAGTTATTCAGAAGTTGGACGCCCAGTGTTAAAGGGCTAGGTAACATTTAAAATCCTGTCAGGACCACTTTATTTGAAAGGAGATTGTTGTCTATATCTGCAGTAACTCATATTTGTCTGTACAGTTCTGTTCTGTATGTCTATGTGCGTACACTGAAAGCTAAGAGGTAAAAAGAATGCAACAAAGGCCCCTAACACAGCAGAGCAGGCATCAGTTAGAAAACATATGGCATTAATTAACGGCATGTAACGCTTTAGCTGGAGGGAATCTGGGTTGCGAAGCAGCTTGCAGAGGCAGCAGTATCTGTATGGAAGGTGAAGCATCTTAAATATGAGTGAGTAGAATAAATTGAAGAATGTCAGCCTGGGCATCAGCTGATCTGATGGAACTGCAGGCTGAGCTTTACTGTCCAGCCTGACAGAACTAATGTTATGCTCAATTTTCTGTTAGATGCAGTTTAGTCACAAACACAACGAGCACTTTTAATTCGGTTATATGGCATTGATTTTATACTTTAATATAGTCAGGTATCTTCTTTTTCTTCATGGCTGCTGTGGATATCATTCCTCATATTTACAGCATATTTACATTTCTAAACATTCTGGAAGTTTGGCGCATTCCGGAATTCCGAACGTTCCGGAACTTTGGCGCATTCCGGAATTCCGAACATTCCGGAACCATGGTGCATTCCGGAATTCCGAACATTCCGGAACTTTGGTGCATCCCGGAATTCCGAACATTCCGGAACTTTGGCGCATTCCAGAATTCTGAACATTCCGGAACCATGGCGCATTCCGGAATTCTGAACATTTCGGAATTCCGAACATTCCGGAACTTTGGCGCATTCCGGAATTCCGAACATTCCGGAACCATGGAGCATTCCGGAAGGAGGTAGTTTTCGGTATGTCTGTTCTCAGCTGAAATCAGAAATTATGTGTCATCATGACTCTTTTTTTTTTTTTTTAATTACCCGATCATTCAGGCCTAGTTGCAAAGTGTCTCAGTGAAAGGTGTGGTACTTCTCTTTGTTCAGGGTGCAGATGTCCAGCTGCAATTACCATGTTTCTCTATATGTTGGATTCTGGAATTGTTTCCCCTTCTCCTCCCTGAGTCTGGTTCTACTAGTGATTTCTTATTATCAGGATGTCCTGAAAACTCCCTGAAAAGAACTTAAGTTAATCCAAAATCCTGCAGCAAGAGTACTGACAGGGACTAGAAAGAGAGAGCAGATTTCTTCTATATTGGCTTCTCTTCATAGGCTCCCTATTAAATCCAGAATCAAATTGAAAATCCTGTTCAAGGTCTTAAATAATCAGGCCCCATCTTATCTTAATGACCTTATAGTACCATATCACCCCATTACAGCACTTCACTCTCGCACTGCAGGCCTACTTGTTGTTCCTAGAGTATTTATAAGTAGTATGCAAGGCAGAGCCTCTAGCTTTCAGGCCCCTCTTTTGTGGAAACAGCTTGGGAGTTTGGATTCAGGAGACAGACACTATCTCTACTTTTAAGATTTGGTTTAAAAAAATGTTGATATGTCCTTTTTGATAAAGTTTATAGTTATTGTTGGACCAGGTGACCCTAAATCCTCCCTTAGTCATGCTACAATAAGTTTAGGCTGCTGAGGGATTCCTGTGAAGCACTGAGCGTTTCTTCTTCAGAATCAGAATCAGAATACTTTATTAATCCCGAAGAAAATTATAGGTTACAGCAGGCAGCACACTAATGGCACATGCACACTTACAAGGTGCTTCATTCACCTTTTTCACTCACCATGTGTTTTATATATGAAGGGCCAGGAGTGACACTAGTCTGTATTTGATTGTCAGTTAGTATTAATCTCTGGTTTCTTCCACAGCATATCTTTAATCATCACCCCCAATTGGTTGCAGCAGATGCCCGCCCCTCCTTGAGCCTGGGTCTGCCAGAGGTTTCTTTCTGTTAAAAGGGAATTTTTCCTTCCTTCTGTCACCAAGGGCATGAACATAGCGGGCTGTGTGATAGTTAGGGTTCTTTCTAAAACTATAGGATCTTAACCTTACAATATAAAGCCCCTGGAGGTGATTGTAGTTGTAAATTGGTGTCATTTAAACAAAACTTAATCAAAATGAATTGAACTGTATGCCATAAATCAGGGTGAATTTTGTTTGTGGTGTCAGATATGTAGTTCCTACATTATAACAGTATTGTGAATGATACAGAATGACTATCACTAATAAACTGTCTGTTAACGTGAAGTGCATCACTCAAAACCCGTGTAACGCTCCGTCTGCTTTACTATACTAAATACTGTACTTCACTGGATTTAAATGTACATATAATGTATATGTGTATGATATCCTGCACCTCACGACATCAGTGATATGCTTTTAGTCTGCCTGCAGTCTTCACACACCTGCTAACTGGTGGATTTTCATTCTTAGCACCCACACAGCTGCTGTCCTGTTCACACCACAGAACCAGAACATGAAAATCTGCTTCCTCCAGATGGACACATGACACGCTGCCTCCTGTCAGTCAGCTGACACCCACAGAAAACGACTGGAGTCTCCTCCAGGAAATAAACACGCTGCCTTGTAGAGTGCATCTTCCTTGCGTCTTTGCCAGCCAACAGCGCCCTTATGCCAGTTTGAAAAGTTCTCAGATGGGATGACCTATGACTTACTTTTAAATGATGAAATCAGATTAAGTTACATATCACAAACTAATGGCTTCATTGAAACAGAATTTGTGCAAACTGTTTGAAAGTCATTAGAGGTTAATTATAAACATTTAAAAGCACTTATAAGCTCTTCAGGCTTCATGAAAGACAATTAGTGCTCTTGTTTGGATGTTGTCTGCCTTTTCTTCTATTTTCTGTCAAGAGAAGTGGTTCAGTAAAGTTGACGTCCTGTCTCTGGGGAGGCCAATCCATAACTGATACTGTTCTAATGTGTGGTTTTCTATCCAGTTATGCTTGGTACTCCACTGGCAGTAGTTGATACTAATCATCAAGTTTTCCAGATGGTATTGCCTGGTGGATCAAAATCTACTATTCTGCATTCATAATTCCAGGTTTTGACAGCCACCCTTCCACTGAGATCTGATGAGCCTTTGGCAATCAGTAGATCAACTGAAAGGCCAGGCCAGATGCATCTGTCGGGTCCTGTATTAGGTCTTTGCCCAAGGACATGACTCTCAGATACAGTTCATTTGCTGTAGATTTGCTGTAGTTTTTTAGGCCTGCTACTTCAAATCAAATCAAATCAATTTATTTGATTTGATTATTATAGCACTTTTCACAGAATAAAAACCACAAAGTGCTTCACAGTAATATAAAACAGAAATACATAAAATACATTAATAATCAAACATACAGCACAAATCTAATTAAAAGCCAATCTAAATAAATTAGTCTTAAGCTGCTTTTTAAAAGAATAAATACAATCAAGGCAACGTAATGATGGAGGGAGAGCATTCCACAACCTGGGGGCCACCGCTCTAAAAGATCTATCACCTGGTCTTAAAACGAGTTTGTGGGACTAACAACACCTTTGATTAGATGATCTCAGACTGCGCGAGGGAACGTGGGGTTCTAAAAGATCAGAAATGTAGGCAGGGGCATCACAATTCAAAGCTTTAAAAGTCAGTACCAAGATTTTAAAATGAATTCTAAAATGTACTGGAAGCCAGTGTAATGAATGTAACACTGGTGTAATGTGCTCTCTTTTTCGTGTCTTAGTTAAAAGCCTTGCAGCAGCATTCTGGACTAACTGGAGATGGTCAAGATTCCTTTTGCTCAAACAAAGAAAAAGACTGTTACAATAATCTAAGCGAGATGAAGTAAAAGCATGAATAACCATTTCTAACTCAGATTTAGACAGCAAAGTTCGCAGTTTGGAGATGTTTCTTAGCTGAAAAAGGCCATTTCTAATCAAGTGGGGACAGTGTTGTTCTAGGGACATGGCAGAATCAAAGATCACACCAAGGTACCTGAGGCTCAGGATGACAGATGAGCCAAGAGAACCAGGATGCTGTTTGTGATATTTTGTATGTAGCGGACTGTCGACAGGGTGACTTAAAGACTCTGCTGTGTTCAAGCCTTTTAACATTGCCATGGTGACCTACCACCACCCTGTAAACTGGATGAAATTTGTTTTAGTTGCCATGGTAACAGCTGAAGTCAGAGTAGGAGATGGTGAGAAAGATAACTTCAAGACTAGAGAGATTGTGATTCAGGTGCGTCATTTTCAGGTGTCAAAAAAACACCATCTGTTTTCTTTTTTAATAACTTGAAATATTCCATGTTATTATTAGTTATTAGTAGTAGTAGCTGCTGAGTTTTACAAATGTCACTGTAGGTTAGAGGTTTCTAATGCAGTGCGTTTAGAACTGTTTCAGTGAAAGACACAACCCCAACCACAAAGGTGAAGTCCCTGTATTCAGTAAGACTTGAAAATAGCCGGAGGCCTTTCTGTGTGGAGTTTGCATGTTCTCCCCATGTTTTCCATGGGTTCTCTCCAGGTACTCCGGCTTCCTCCCACAGATAAAAGACAGGTAATTAGTGGTGTTATGTTAGGTTAACTGGTGGTCTCTAAATTGCTCATGCGAATGGTTGTCTGTCTGCTTGTTCACACTACAAATAAAATAGTGTGAACGCTCAAAGCGGCCCGCATGCGCAAAAGAAGATGTCACACACAACGCGCTCTGTTTAGACCCAGAGCAAACAATATTTGACTGATGGCCCTTAATATAAAGACTTCGGACTTTACGTTTCCCAATTATTGCTTTAAGTTATTTTGTTATTTACATAATAATGTAAATAACCTAATAATTATCCTTATTGCTGTTTTAGAGAGGAGCGGTGCTTCAAAGGATAGTTGCAGATTTCTGTCAGAATCTGCAGATTATACAGTACAAATAAAATGTTCACGTTTCTCCAACGTTGTCCTCCCAACAGTTTCACTGACATCTACGCTGGATGGCCAGGAAGCATTCGCGATGTCTTATCGGGCGCTGATAATTGGCGTCTGTCTTGTGTCAGTGACGTAAAAGACGGATTTAATGCGACATGACAGCAGTTGCTTTCTAAAACATCGGATATGTATTGGATTCAGTACCACATACGAAAGTGACCCAGATCGGATTTGAAAATATCAGATTTGTGCCGTTCACACTGTCACACTATGATCGGATATGGGTCGCATAGGGTCAAAAAAATCGGATTTGACGCGCTTTCGCCTGCAGTGTGAATGTAGCCTAAGTTTACAGTCTACAGCAGGGGTGGGCAATCTCAGTCCACGAGGGCCGTTGTCCCTGCAGGTTTTAGATCTCACCTTGGGTCAACACACCTGAATCACATGATTAGTTCGTTACCAGGCCTCTGGAGAACTTCAGGACATGTTGAGAAGCTAATTTAGCCATTTAAATCAGCTGTGTTGGTTCGAGGACACATCTAAAGCCTGCAGGGACACCGGCCCTCGTGGACTGAGATTGCCCACCCCTGGTCTACAGTCACAAAGCTAAAAGCAATATCCCCTGAGAACACACACATTTACAGTCAGATTTGTTTTAAAATTACACAAAATACGTAAAGAAATAGGGAGGGTCTGTTTAAAGAGCTGAAACATGTTTTAGTGTTGCACGTCAAACAAGGCCTCCCTCTGGGAGTGTATCTGTTTTAGACAAAGTTATTTTTTCTTTTAAATTTCAGGGTAAAGCAAGTAGCACCTTTTATGTGTCGATGATGGTTTCCACAATTCTAAAATAACATGCTAATTCATTTTCATATTTTTATGATGCATAATGAGCTCAGTGTGCTTTTATGGTGAAAAAAATCTTTGTGCACTTAATTATCAAAGACTTACTCAAAACAACTGCAGAAAGGATTTAATCATGAATCGGAAAATATAGACTGCCAGTCAAAAGTTTGGAAACATCTTCTCATTTAATATTTTTTCTTTATTTTTTACTACTTTCAACATACATAGATACATACTGAAGAAGAAGAAGGAGAGTGATGGAGTGCTGCGCCAGATAGCTTGGCTTTCACAATCATCTGACCTAAAGCAAAGGGTGGCTATTTTAAAGAATCTAAAATATAAAACTTGTTTTGAGTTAATTCACACACATTCATAGTCCTGATGCCTTCAATGAGAATCTACAATCTAAATAGTCATGAAAATAAAGAAAAACCTATAAAATAGAAGATGTGTCCAAGCTTTTGACTGGTAGTGTAAGTTTCATAGACCAAAAGACCAAGGGAATGTTATTAAATATCTACACTTTTCACTTCTACACTTTTATAAAGAAGAAAAAAGCAAAAGCATCTGCAGTTTAGAGAAGCTGATTTTTTTTCTCTATTTTGTATTTTAAATTTTTCATTCATGCTTGTCAGTTGTCACAATGATTTTCCGCTAAACAAATACACAAGAATACAACTAATTGTTTCAACTCTCCATAAAAACAATTGTGCGTGTATGTGTGTGCCAGTGCGTGCCTTACCTTTGCGATGTACTTTTATATTTCTGCCTGTAAACAAACAAGAACAAACAAGAGTTAATCAAATCGGCCACTCACATGGTGAGTTTCAGGCTAGGTTAGAAGGCACACCTTGAAACAAACATACAGACTAACAAAGATATTTCTTCTCTGAATAAAGTCTTATCCTCATCAACAAAAACACATCTTCACATTGGAACTAATAAATAAACCACAGAGTATTCAGAAGCTTGAATAAATGTCTATATCGGTATATACAGATATATTTCATTTGTACTGAACTACTCATTAAATTAACAACATGATGTATTTTAAAAGACTTTTTACGAGACCAGATTGCTCCTATAGTGGCCATCAGAAGGTACTTAAGGTACTTTGGCACATTGGATTCACGTTTTAGACCTTGATGGCACGTCCATCATTTATATAGAGTTTATGAGTGCACACCAAAGCTACCTGCACTAATGTCAGTGGGTTAGGTGGAAATGCTGCTTGGATTTACTGAAGTGAGTCAGGGGGCTGCATTACAGAGAGCAAACTCAAACACTGCATGCGAAAAGCAAACTGTCATTTCCATTAACCTCGAGACAGATGAGAATGACATGCAACCACGGGAGCGTTACACAACAAAAATGGCAACTGCTGTTGCCTCGAAAGGCTTAGAAGACACATAAAGCTAAACCATACATACATGATACATGGCCAACATACTCAAAAACTGTTTGTCCTCTGTGTTAAGTCTTTTAAAATGTCCCTCATTCCAATAAAATCTGAAAAGTCTGAAAGAGCAAATCAAATCATGTTTTCTACCCATTTTGTGTGCAAGGGTGGCTCAGACAAGCACTCCAAAGCACTGGAGCAGAGGTTTTCGTTCTGGGAATTGAGCCGTCCCAGCAGGGTGTCAAAGAGTTGAACATGGAGAGCGGAGGTGAAAGGAACCCATGAATGCTGGGTATTTTGTGGAGATTGGTGGCTGATTTGGTTGCTTTTCAACACTGTCAGAGGTTCCAGCAACAGCAGTGGCTCATGGAGGTAATTTAGGTACTTTAAACCCGTTAGTAGCAGATTGCAGCAATTTGCATCAAACATGGAGCTTCCTATGAGTCATAACACAGCCAAATATGAACACATAGATATGATACACCTCCTTTTAGATTCAGTGTACGGAGGATAGTAGCATATTCTGCAGGCATCATAAATGAATATGTCATCTTGATAAGCAGCCTGAGAATCCTCACATTTCTATGTTTCCTTTTGTAATAGGCACATGCCAAAGAAGAACTGCAGATAGACTGCTAACAATGAAAAAAACTACAGCAGTTTAAGTGAATGACTGACTCTGTGTTACAACACAATTCATGTTTATATCACCAAAAAAACCCAAATTATTAGAACCCTACACAAAGAATAATCATGACTTAAAAGGGATTCAGGGGTTTACTGTCAGCTTTTTCTGTCCTACATCAACCAGGGATCGCACATACCCTATCAAGTTGTTTTTTCTTTGAATATATTTCTAGTGTCACACTCCATTTCAGACTCCATTTTTCTCATTCATTTCTCTGAGCGTGATGGCTGACAATGATGTCACTGCCTCCAGCTCAACATTTGAATTCACTGAGGTTGATTCCTGTCTTACGCTAAAGGGGGCGGGAATATTTTCCCAAAAAGTTGCATCAATAAAGTGGTTGGAAGCTTCTAAATGTGCTAGTGCAGACAACCTTTCCCTTTCCCTCTAAAACACAGATGCCTCATAGTAAGGTCCAATCTGGGGAAGCAGCACCTGTTAAATGATTTATTGTTAATTTTGTGAAACTGTGAAGCACATGATTACATTTTACCGCTGTTATGTGGTGAAGGATGCAAAGCAAAGCCAGTCCATGCAGACTGTTCTCTGATAAAGACAGAGGCCAAGTTAATGAACAGGGTGCCTAAATATAACTTTGTACTGACAAATGATTTGCTGGATGAAATATTAGTCTGCAGATTTTTGTAGCGATGAAAGGTTAAAGAATCTAACATTCCAATCGTGATATTGGGCGTGCAGGTTAAAGCTGTGTCACATGTAAAGAAACATATGATATGTTGTATGTGTGTTTGGGATGGATTTTCAAGTAAATGACCAAATTCCTATAAATGCTGACATCTGACAGATACACACATTTCTGGCAATAATGAAAAAGCTCTCTTACAACTAATGTGTCATATATGGAAGATCACCTTTGTTACATTTTCACCACACAAGGTCAATGATGTATAGGGGACAAATTTTAAGTTTTTTTGCTGCCTAAATTAAATCAAGTACGTGTTGCTGACTAAAGCACACGGAACAGGGAGAGAAACCAGAACACAAGCAGTATTTGACATGATGGGATGGAAACACATATTAAATAAATATTGACTTTTTAAAAAGAAGTTTAAGGTTGCTTTTCTTTCTTTTTCACCTCTCTTAGCTATTTTGCTGTTTGTTTGTTGTCATTTTTCTACTTATTTTGTGTCTTTTTGCAGTCATTTTGTGTCTCATTTTTTATTATATATCTCTTTGTGCTCGGTTCCCTTCTCTTTAAAGTTTGTCTTTGATGTCTCGTGAGTCTGCAGATATTTTTTGCCACCATTTTAACCCTCTCAGGCTCAAATTAAACTTTTTGTTGCTAATGCACAACCAAGTCCTGCAGTGGTACTTCTGAGTAAAAAAAAAACTCATAAAATATGTATGTGGGGTAATCAGGTTGTTAGTTTTTAACTGTTGCAAATTGGCAACGCCTGCCTTGAGAGGGTTAAGTCATATTACATATTTGTGTCTCCTTCAAAGAATTATTTTGTGTCTTTATGATGTTGTTTTTTGCCACTTTTTAGTCATTTTATGTCTCCTAGAAGTTGTTTTGTGCTACTTTGCAGTAAATTTTTGTCCCTTTGTAGACATTTTATGTCTTTTTGAAGTGTTTTTGTGTCACTTTTTAGTTTTTTCCCACTATACATTGGACGTTGGATAGACATGCAGATCTGATCTATATTGGGTCCATTGGTCCATAGCCAATTCCGTCCAAATTAAGTCCACAATTTGGGCGTCCAGCCATGACCCACTTTGGCCATCAATATGACATTCAATGTTTGAACTTTGGACTGAGGACATCTATAACAGGTACAGGAAATTTACATGATTAATAAATCTAAAGGTGTCCATACATCCTTCATCTGCTGATCAGAAGGTTTGTGGTTCGATCCCTGGCTCCCCCAGTCTGCATGCCAAATATCCTTGGGCTTTTTACACAACATCACTCTTTCCAAATCAGGCCAAAGAGGTGGTACTGGTGAAGTAGTAAGATTTTAATGTTAATTTACATGTTTTCTCACCTTTGATAAATATGCCCAAATCCAATTTGGAAAGTGTTACCACTTCATTACATGTTATGAGGTCAGAAAAAAGGGGACAAAATAGACCTGATTTTGCTACTATTAAAACCATGCAAAACAAAGTCAATGTCACCAAAATGCAAGCATTAAATCATGCGTCACCGAACCGAAACACCTATTGGAATGTAAATTTGAACAGCAGATTACCCCACAAGTAGATGACGACGATCTAAACGCTCCATTTGGTCTGAAATTAGCCAGTCACAGCTCTGGAATCTGACCCCAGCAGCTAATCACAGCTCTGACACGTCTCAGCTTTGAAATGCGACTGTAGAGACCTGTTATTTCATGGTCGAATGGTAATTGTACGCCGGCCTGCGTGGGCGGATCAGAGCTGAATTACAAAGCTGTATAAGGCACGCTGATCAGTGCCAGGTCGCTGCATTGTTTTCTTAGTCAGAGAAAACTCTCCAGCACGCGGCAGCAGCAATAGTGACAGGTGAGGACAGAGAGTTTCTGGAGAATGACTCACCCCCCCTATCATGACTTTTACAGGGTGACGCCTTCAGCGAAAGAATTTGCATTTTGCGTCTTTACCTCTTTTTTTTTCTTTGTCCTTGTACCAATTGTTTTGTGATTTCACCTACACATTTTCTTCTCTGCATCATTAACACTGAGCTTGTGGAATGTATTTTATTTTGTGCACTGTTCTGTTTGCAATGCATCACTGCAGGGTGTGTGTGTGTGTGTGTGTGTGTGTGTGTGTGTGTGTGTGTGTGTGTGTGTGTTTGATGGTTAACTCCATCTAACCCGCCCACGTCTAGACCAAGTGTCCTGGAGAAAAAAGCTGAACCTCCATTAAATTGAAGCAGTGCACACACACTGCACAGTATCAGCCTTTTGTTGTTTAGTTTCTTAACCACCTCATCAGGGTGGCTTCAGATTGGTCCTAAATTTAATTTTTGAAGCATGACAACAAGCCAGACATGCAAAAACCATTATAAAGATTAGTTTCTGCTTAATCTGACCGGGACAGTCTGGTACTTCTTTTAATACATCCTCAGATGGCAGAACGTTTTTTTCATAGCTGAGCTTTCTCAGCTGATTTCTGCTCTTTAATGTGTCAAAAAAGTTATTTTTTGCTTTTGTTTTTACACTTTACACTTCCTCTGTAATTCCACTCAGCTTCTCACCAAAGCCTACTGATAATAAAAAATTATGCATCTCAATGTGTAAAAAAACAAAAGTAAATGAAAAGCTGTTCTATTCTCTTTTTGTCCTTTTCTAGTTTACTGCATCGAAATGTTCTGCTGTTACCACGGAAACTGGGGGAAATTTTCAAAAATAAACGAATAAATAAATATCTCCACACTTTTTTGTTTTCTTGTCAAACAGCTTTAAGCTCTGTGATTAATTTATGGATGAACTTTATGTCTGCCAGGAAGAAATAATATTGTAATGAACACAAAGACACAATCGCTCACACAAAGAAACAGCTGGTTTTGTGACCACTTGAATGGGTCTTAATCTTGTATTCATTCATGCTTGCTCTATTTAATTTGGACAAAGTTTATGATAATTTGTACATTTCAGAAACTTGCTTTAACAGGTGTCACAGGTTATAATAGAGAAGTCAATGTCACAAGGCCCTTCTAAATACAGAGTCCCCAAACTTAGGGAGGGTTGTGCCTGGAAAGGTCAACAGTGGCAGGCAGAATGTCTATAAATGGAACAGCAGCTCTGCTCTGCTCTGATGATAGCGATACAAATGTACCTGGCAGTAACATGATGAAGTAACCTTAATACTGTTTTTTTTTTTTTAATCAAACAAAAATTTGCAGTCTATGAAAAAGAAATGTAACAACAAGGCTTCTCTTTATATTATTTTTTCCTTTCATTTTTGGTAACTGCACATATGAAGAGACTCAAAGTCAGAACGACTATATTCAAAAGCAGATTGTCTTTTCGTTTGTTTATATTCGGTTGCATGACTCTTGTCTGAGAACCTCACCACCCTTCCTATAGCATATGGATTGCAGGTAAGCTTGGCTTTGTGGTCTGTCTGAACTAACTCAAACTTAATTCTATTATATATATATATGCAACATGCTTTATATTGTAAGGTAAAGAGAAAACCCCAACAATCACATGACCCCCTATGAGCAAGCACTTAGTGACAGTGGGAGGAAAAATTCCATTTTAGCAGGAAGAAAACCTCCAGGAGAATCAGACTTAGTGAGGGGCATCCATCTGCCATGACTGTTTAGGGCTGAGGGGAGGGAGACAGGAGGTTCAGAGATACTGTTATTCAGGGAGGAATGTGACGTGAATGTCCATAGAGTTTTTCACAACCTCTCAGCCCATACTTATTGAGATATTTCCATTTGTGGTGCACCACTCAACAGACCGAAACATATAATAATGATTATGCTAATTTCAATGGGGAAGCTCCATATCCACTCGTCTGCCTGCATCCCTCGGGGTTTGGCGCCGCTAGTCTATTCTTCACATTACTTCCACTTTCCTGTGGTGTCAAACTTAATTTTGTTGTCATCACTTTGGCCCAAACATTTTCTTGCTTGTCTTCTGCGAGCTCTGTCCTGTGTGCTTTAAATCTTACTACTTTTCTGCCTTTCAGATCCTCATTCGTGCAACCAGCCTCCTCCAAATCTCCACCTCATCCTCGCCAGAATAGAGATCCTCCAAGTCTTCACCTGCTTCACCTCGCTGCCATCCTTCCTACCAGCGTTGGACTCTGTTCTACTACAAAGACTGATCGGAGTCTAATTGCCAAACAATTATTAATCAAGCTCCATATTGAGAACTGTTCATTCAAATGGTCTCTCCTTAGTCACTGCTACTTTGCAACCCAGAGTGTTACTTTATTTACAACTATGCCTCACAAGTTGTTAGGTCAGAGGTGCCAACAATTCTTGAGTGTGATTAGCATTCAGGTGCAGCAGGGGATCTATTTACTAGGTGCACAGGCACTGAGGGGGGACACACAGGCATGCAGAGCTTCTGCTTACGCACAAGCAGCATTACTGTCAAACTACAGATGCCTGTTGCCATTACTCACTACCCAAAATAAAACCAGCTTTGTTGTTTTATCTAAGACCTTTTCTCACTGAGCAGAAGAATCCTCCGGAAAACTAAACAAACCTCGGAGTGTGTTCACTCCCCGTGACGGAGTTCCCCTAACCTCGGAGTTCAGTCTTGTCAGGTTAGTAGACAAGCTGAATTCTGCATCTTTATTTTTACACCTCTAGCGTTTCTCATTCTCTCACTGTTGACAGAGAACACATTCACTTGCCAATGTTTATTAGAGGATTTGGCAAAAACGAAACACTTGTCTTGGCGTCAGTTTCTTCAACCAACACACCAACTTCTGCTGATAAATTTCTGTGTCTTTTTTTTTCTGTTATATTTTCCTCTGTTGCCAGCCGGTTACCAACACAAGATGCTGTATAGCAAGCAGGGTCTGTTAAACAGAGCAAGAGTAGCCAAGGGGCATAAATTAAATGTGTGTGTTTAATGGTAATGATGCCGTGCACATTTCATTTAACTGCTGATGAGAGATACTGTCAGTAAACCAAATACTGGTGGTGGCCTGGTCTTCCATAAGATAGTTAATTAGAAGAAGTATCACAGACATACACAATACACTGGGAATCTTGTTATTAAATGTTTTTGTGAACAGAAGCTGATAAAATAAAGGAGAGTTTAACTTTAGCTGTCAAAAAAATACTATGGCAAACGTACTCTTAACACCATTAAATCTATTAATTTTATTTCTGGACATAATTTTCCCATTTGAAACAAACACTAACGGCAGATGAAAAGTCAGCTGTTTCAAAATATGCCAGTATGGCTTCACTAATGCTACGATAGCATTACAGAATGCTAAGTTAGCGTTCTGTAACTATCACCATATGTGAGAAGCTGGAAAAACAGACCAGTCAAATGCATCAGTCTGTATTTGCCCATTAGCTATAATGGGCTGTTAAATTTTGAATGAAGCAGCTACCATGGTTATTGTCAAAGGTGGAAAGTAATGAATTACATTTACTTGCGTTACTGTAATTGAGTAGTTTTTTTGTGTATTTGTACTTTTTAAAGTCATTTTTCAAGTCGGTAATTTTACTTTTACTTAAGTATATTTTTTAAAAAGTATTGTACTTCGCTACATTTTCAATCACACCCGTTACTGAGTAAATTAAAAGAACAAACAAAAAAAAACCAACATTGCGCTTCGGAAATACTGCAGGGAATGATGGGTAGTAGAACAAATTGGCGTTGGGTCACGATAAAGATGAGTCTGACATCGGTGGTACGGATCCAGCGAAAAAAGAAACCCTGTCGAATTCTGCTGACCCTGAACTCAAGGAAACCGATGTGAACCCCTGGCCGTATTTAAGGGACCATTTCGGCTTCAAGTGCAAGTAAGGCAACAGCTTTATTATGCAGTGTAAGCTGTGTTTGCCCAGAGAGACCAAGTTAGCGGCTTTTAAAAATTCCACATCAAACCTGCGCAAGCATGTAGAGGTAAGTTAAATGAAACCTGTACATTTATTTTAGCAAAAAGGCTGTGCTCAAGTTAATCACATTAAGACATAAGCTGTTATTGGGCACGTTGTTGTCCACGCAACTTAATTTTTTTACAGGATCGGTAAATTGCCAAAAGAAAATGTGTTTACTTACATTTTTCCTGTTTGTTAATAATAATAATTTATTTTAAAAAAATAGTTAAATTAGACAGAAGACAGAAGCGGCTACTTTCTTACTTAACCCACATATGTTCACACTGCAGGCAAAAGAATAACGTGCTTTGTGCAGAGGTGTGTTTTTTCTGATCTCAAACTGATCTCCCTGTTGGAGCTCAGTCTGGGGGGAGTTATTTTTTTCTCCTTATCTTTCCTCATATTGTGCATTTTCTATTGTTATGCCTCTCTGACCTGTCTTCCCCATGTGATGTTTGTGTAATGTATGTATGGTCAGAAGGGTAAGTCGGCGCTGGCAAAGGTCGGCAGCCTTAACCCAATTTCCTTTGGGGTCAACCTTCAGGATCAATAAAGTTTTATTGAATTGAATTGAATTGCTCCTCAAAATTAACAGAGCAGAGCCAAGTTTAAAAAATTAAAACACATTTTATAGCAGCTGCCATACAGCTCAATTCAGTACTTGTTCTCTTATTTGACAGTTTAGAACACCTTCTCATGTAAAATAATTATATGGTTTTGACAGTTTGGTTGGTTTGGTGACCATTATCCATTTTGATGTATAGATTTGCAGTTTAACTGCCACTGAGCTTTAATTTGTAAAGTTTTTCTTTTAATTAAAAAACAACTACTTTGAGATTTATCCCATTGTCTTTTTTGCACTACTCAGAAGAGGCTGTCCTCCTGCTGACAAAAAGTAACTATGTAACTTTTACTCTGAGTACATTTTTAGACAGGTCATTTTACTTGTACTTGAGTAAAATTTCAGCAAAGTAATAGTACTTTTACTTGAGTAAAATATTTTAGTACTCTTTCCACCTCTGGTTATTATGTAATGTCCTCTTTGCTGGGTTTGAATGATGCTTCCTTGATATATTTTCCTTTTTTGTTGTTAAATGTTTTTTGTCTAATCTAATTTGCGAACAGAATGGAAAAGTCAGAAAGAAACAGACCTAAGTGTGAAATGTTCTTGTTTTTTACCTTGTGTTCCTTACAATTTCAAAATTGTTAGATTACTATTTATTAAACTGAAGATGTCAAACAGTGTCTGTTAATGTGAGGTTTTGTGATTTAATAATGATTCAAATGTCATCTGTGCAATATTTCACCACTGTATATGTGTAAAATGTGTATATATTCTGTTTCCTTCTTTATATAATCTCTTGATAATAATCTCTATTGTTACTGTTCTATATATTTATTCTGTTGAATAGATGTAGCAAATTCCTTGGCACCACGTTATCTTATCTTATCTTTTAAATGCTCACTTGTAGCATGTTCGTAAATGATTCAACTTTTGATCAAAGCACCACTGCTCAGTCACAATCCACGCTGTTACTGCCAGAGGCTAAAGACAGAAGAGTCACCAGGGGGGCAGGACGCTGCTGATGGAACAGACAGTCCATCTCCCTGGTCGATGTGCTATTTATTTGCTGAAATTATTTAATAAACTACATTTTCCAGACATACATAGGTATTTGCACGCAGTAAAGTTAAGACAACCAATGCAGGAAATATTGGAAGTCTGGTTGTTCTTGATTGCATCACTGCTTGGATGTTTTTGTGGATACTTGGATCATAAGTTAGCTAGCTTTTCCTAACAAATCCCTATTTTAATTTCCAAACCTCTTGGACAAATATCAGAAAGCCTCTGGAAAATAAACAAACTGACATTTTCAGTTTTAGTAATTCTTAGAAAGAATGACCATGGCTGTGCTTCAGGAAGTATAGCTGGTCATCTACTAATCAGTTCAATCCCTGACTGCTCCAGTCTGAAAGTCAAAGTGCACTTGGGCAAGATACTGAACCCTGAGTTGCATCCACTGTGTTCACTGGGGTTGAATGTGTGTGAATGTTAGATAGAAAGCACTTAGACATAGAAAAAAGTGATTTTGTGTGTGACTGGGTGAGAGGGACATGTGTGTGCTTTGAGTGCTCAGGTACTATATAAGAAAATTTCCATTTACCATTTAGACTAAAGGAAGATCTGAAACTGAAACGATTTAGAATTTTAACTAGCTCAAGGTGGAAAAAGTGACCTGGTTGAAAAAGATCTGACTGCCTGTCATGGGCATGTCATACAACCAAGACAAAGAGACAAACCACTTCAATCAGACATACAGACTTGTCACAACAGGGAGATGTAAAGGTATGCTTTAATACAACGGGTCCATCTTTTTTTCCTACTGTGACAAGTCAGCATCTCTGCTGGGAAACGGATTTGTTGACTAAAACATCAGTGTATGCTTTAGAGTACCACACTGACCTTATACATGACCAGTTTAAACAAAAAAAAAACAGAGCTATCATTTCCTCATTCCTCCTTATTTCTTATTTATTCCTCCTTGGGGACCTACGTTATTGGAATGAAACCTCACAGAGGATAGCACAACGCACCTGGGGGTTTTTTTCCACTTGTAGCCATGCCATTCTGGAGATACAGCAGCTTTTAAAACATATGCATTAGTACTCTTTTTAGTCTATACTATTACTTTAAATGTGTAAAAAGTTCTTAGATTTAAGTGGACCAAACCAGACGAAGAGCTATAACTAAACTGAACACAGCACTGTCCAGATATTTTGTATGTGACAAATGTTTCTGGTGAAACTGCAGTCGAAGACTGAACGTGTGAGCTGCGAGTCACTGAAAAAATCAAGAAGAACACTTGTCTTAGACACATTTATGTGCTGCTTTCTTCCTTTAAAGACGGCAGGCAAACAAACACAAAAGACTGGGAAGGTTATGTAAAAAAAAACAAACACCCAAACTAATTCTTGACGGAGCATGTCACAACTAAACTGCGAAGAATTTGACGACTTCTTTTGTAATCTGCAGTCAATAAATCATTAAGTTTCTGAAGCTTGAGGAGTTTCTGTGTGGGAGTTACAAAATTGGAAAGTAATGCTGAATGGATGTGAATACTTATGATTTTTTGGCCATCTATTCAACTAAAAAAACATTTTGGATGAATTAAGCAGAAAATTATGTCCTTCTGTGTTTTTGGAAAAGGTGGGAGCAGCATACTTCAGGCTGAAGAGGAGCAGGATTATCCAGAGCATGCATCAGAGCCTGATCTGACGGTACGATTATGCATCAGTGGTAACAGTCACGGATATTTGGATGTCTGTGAAGGCACCGTGAATGCTGATCAAGACACGTTCAAGGTAAAAAAGAAAGTATAAGAAAACAATAAAAATAATCTGGTCTCCAGCAGATCTTAAAATTAGGCAAATAAAACCCCAGATGAGCTACAAAACATGACAGTAGTTTGCTGGTCTGGAGCATCGGGGCAGAACACAGCATATCAGCATAAACAGCTCGTACCACTGGTGGTGCAGCTACAGGACCTGAGCACCTTACAGTTACTGAGTCAGTTACTCTATAAACTCCTCTGTTTACCAAAGTATTCTAGAGCCAAGTGTGAGGTCCTCGGTCCAACAGCTAAGACTTGTCCTACACTGGATCATGCTGCGTGACAATCATCCCATGCACAGCAGCAAATGTACAATAAAATGACTGAAAACGAAAAGCATCAAAGTGTTGCAAAGACTCGGTCAAAGTCCAGAACTCAGCCTGATTGAAATCCTGCAGCTGAAGCGTTAAGCTTTGATTATACTTTCCGCATCCGTGAGCCTACAAGGGTCCGTTCAGGTCAGAGTGACGGAAATTCCATCATCAGATAATCAGTTTGAAGGTCTGTGCCGATGTCTGAATGCCTGCCACTGTTTTTGAGACCATGTGTACCCATCCACATAGACTTTACAATACAGTGCGACAACTGCACATGGGCCTGTGGAGGCAGACTTCAAAAAAAGTATAACAGCAATGGCTACTCAGCCACCGTCTGCAGAAGGGTTATAATCAAAACTGTGCCGGCAAACTTCAGTGAACTGAAAGAGTATGGTAAAGAAGAGTAATTCTAAAAGCTACTGAATTTTGGCTTTTGTTAAAACAGCAGCGACACTGTGTGACATGTTTTGTGCTGCTGTTCATTTGAGCTTGAATTTACCTCATTTTAACATCTAGTAAGAAGTAGAAAATTTATCTTATGTTGTAATACATAGACTGACAAATAACTGCCAACTCTTATGTTCATACCAAGGGGTGCAATTTACAGTCACCAGTTAGCCTAACATGCTTGTCTATATACTCTAGGAGGAAAAGCCACACAGGGAGAACATACAAACTCATCACAGCTCAACAGGAGGCTCAAACCAGCAGTTGTGAGTTGCAGTTTTTGCCATAGCAAAGATGTGTTTAAACACATAGCTTTTTTTTTATATATTACAATAATAAAAATGTTTATTGTGTGTTATTTGGACAATTTACACATCTAAAACAAAAGTGCACATATTTCAATTTGGCAACTTTAAACAGCAGTCACTTAAAATCCTTACTTGGACTACTAGGATTCATTGCTTCATGCCTACAGGGCATTCACTGGTTTGAAATGCTCAGTTTAGGAGCATTTCAAAGTGTGTTGTCAGAAAGAAAGGATCCGCGAGTGATGATGAGCGTAGTGTGATGAATGAGGCTGTAATTCACAGACTGAAGTATCAACAGGACATTCAAACATTTTGTGTTCGCGTGCCCTGCCTTCATCTCTGTCTCTGTTTTCGTCCATCTCCCTGCTGATGTGTCTTTCTTTGCTGAGAGTTTGCTGCATCGCAACGCTCAGTTGTTACCATGGCAACAATGGAGAATAAAAAAAAACACACTGGGCTCTTTTTTTGTTGTTGTTGTTGCTGCTTTTGATTTGTTTGTTTTTTTGTGTGTGTGTGTGATCGCCTCAAATTCAAACAGATGTGGCGAGGCTGTTCCGCTGCAGCGTAGGAGTCAGCTGCTAAGAAAGAATCTGACAGACAGACAGACGAGAAGCTGTGACTTCATCAAACACACACACACACGCTCTCTCTCCCGTGTTAAGTGATGTTGCACGCCCACCGTTGCCCGCTCATTTTCTGTCATTTGTCTTCCCCTCCATCGTCGGTCCGTGCCAGCATCACCAAGGCAACCGGTCAACCGCACTGATGCCGTCCCCGAGGCTGTCAGTCTTACAGCAGCTCACGGATCCTCACAGCGTGATCACCAATTATCGATAGTGCTATTGCATCAACACACTGACATTACATCATCAGCCAGCTGACTGCGTGATCTGTGTTTACTCACATTCCTCTGAGCCGGATCAGGACCTGGTTGTTGTGATTCTGCTCCAGAGCGTCCCCAAAGTCCTGCACCTCCTCAGACTGCTGTTGCTCCTTCTGCTCTTCCTCAGTCCGTGACATCTCCTCACGCTGCACCTCCTCCTGCTCCTCCTCCTCCTCCTCCTCCTGCTCTCGAGGTTGCTGCTGTTGCTGCAGCTCCTCAGTCTGCTTTACCTCCTCCTCCTTTTGTTGTAACACCTCACTTTGCGGCACCTCCTTTTCTTGTTGCATCTCCTCAGTCTCTTCCTCCTCCTCCTTTTCAAGGTGCTGTAGCTCACTTTCCTGCACCTCTTTGATCTCTACCTCCTCCTCCTTCTCTTCTTCCTGTACCTGCTCCTCTTGATGGCCCTGTTCCCCTTCTGACTTTAGCATCTGCTCAGACAGCCCGTCCTCCTGCTGCTTCAGAACCTCCTCCACCTTCTCTTGTATTTCCCACTCATGCGCTGCAACCTCCTCTTGTTCTAGCTCTTCCTCCTGCCCATACACATCTTCAGTATCTCCATCCTGTTGCTGCACTTTCTCTTCCTCCAGGTCGTCCTCCAGCGGATGGACCTCCTCCTGCTCCTTCTCTCCCTCTCCCTCCTGGTCCTTCACTTCATCTTCCATCTCATGTTCTCCCTCCTGTTGCTGCAACTCCTGCTCCTCAGCCTCCAGCAACTTCTCAGGCAGCTGCGCCTCCTCCGCGTCCTCGTTCATCTCGGTTTGTGGCAGAGCTCACTGAGCAGAGTTCAGTCTCTGTAAAGTGTCCGGACGTCTCTCAGTCCGACAGAGTCGTGAAAACATCAACACTGATCGGAGCCTTCAGTTCAGCGAAACTTCATCCAACTTTCTGTGGTGTCACCTGATGAGCCCGGCCAGTCCAAATCGCTGATTTCGGACTGATTGGTAAGGGAAGTGGAGGGGTTAAAGGTCACGAGAATTTGGAAGGAGACAAAACAGGGAGCATAAAAACAGCAAAACACGTCTCACAGAGATCTCAGAGCGCAGTGCCAGCTCTGTGCGCCGACACTGCAGTGACAAAATGATCCCACTGAATGTCCCAGAGCATCGCCGTAGCAACGCAAGGAGGAAGCCGACCAGCAATAAAGATGGGATAGAGTGAGGGAGAGAGAGAGAGAGAGAGGAGTGATGGAGGAGTACAAAAGAGAAGCAGAGAACATTGCAGTGCGTTTCCGTGGTAACCCAACAACGGTTGCCAAGAGTGATGGAATTCTGCAGCCGACAGACTGCCCTCCTCCTCCTCCTCCTTCTCCTCCACCTCACCCCCTCCCAAATTCAAATGCACATAACTTTACGCTCTATTCAGATACAAACAGCAAAGAGGCACATTAATCTGTCCTCCCCTCACTCACCCACAGTGCCTGCCAGAAAGACTGTACAGTGAGATGTGTGTGTGTGTGTGTGTGTGTGTGTGTGTGTGTGTGTGTGTGTGTGTGTGTGTGTGTGTGTGTGTGTGTGTGTGTGTGTG
>NW_024582698.1:417693-420735 GCF_018398535.1 Haplochromis burtoni | reverse complement strand
TTTTTTTGAAACAGTGATGATGTAATGGTCCTGAAAATGAGAGTCACAAATCCTCTCCAGTCAAGTGGTACAATCTCACAGTCGGTGTAAAGTGCTAATGGCTCCCTCTAGAGGCTGAAAAGATTATTACAGCCATAATTTCCTCATGGATGTAAGATTTTATAGCTTTAAAAACAGCAATCTTTCCTCTGTCTTTAGCCACACAAATGTAAGGACATGTTTCTGAGTGGCCCTTAAGCTATGTGTCCAGTATATATAATATCTCTAACAGAGGTTCCCAAACAGTTTCCTGGAGGAGGAGGAGGCCAAAATCCAATGGCCAGATGTGACATGGGATTTTGCAATAACTGTATAGCATTAGTGTAATTAGATCAAATATTATGAATTCACGTTTAATTTGTTATCTACATCAATTTTCCTAAAAAAGTGTTCCAGTGGCAATTTGGTGGGAATTATGTGATCACGATAGATCAAAGTTTCTGGTCATGGTCAAATAATCGGCAAAATACCCTCATATAATGTGACATAATTAACCATATAATCAAGCAGAAGTCTAGCCACAATGGTAAATTGACTGCTTTTCTACTCTACTATACAACATGCCACATTCACCCAATCACACAAGCACTGACTCTAAACTGAGTGCTTTTCTGACGACATTCACACAAATTCACTGATGTTTCTTGCACAAGGAGGAGCCAGAGGTTCGAACCACCAACCTTCCGATCAGTAGGTGACCTGCTCTACCTCCTGAGATACAGCCACCCCATGGCTGTACAATGTATGTTAAATCAAGTTGGAAATTTTACCAACCCTTATGGCTGCTTCTTGGTCTTAACGTGCCAAGCAAGTTAAAGAGCTACTTAGAAAGCAAACATTGATCACCTCAATTGAGCACTAGTCTCCACCACAGGCACCAAAACTGCTTGGTGGATTGTGTAATAGTGTGCAGCAGGAGTGGCAAAAATACAGAAATTCTGTACTTAAGTAGAAGTACAGATACCTATGTTAAAAATAAAGAAAGTAAAAAGTAGCTCCTCCTCCTGTTATATTAATGTAATAATAAAATAATATTAGTAGATAGGAATACAAATTTTAATTTAAACTAATTTTTATTTCTAATTGTACTGAGCTTGAACTTGTTAAATAGAACATGAGCAAAGAAAAAGACGAAAAATAAAAGTAACTCTATTTTCTGTTGCCTACGCTGTAGAGAGTGACTTTGTGTCTAAACAGCAAAATGACGGTGGGGGTGGAGGAACCCTAAAATCAGTTGTAATGGCTCATTATGGTGAAAAGAATCACAGCTCACGATCATTTCTATTCAGCACTCCAGTAGATTTTCTTAATGCACAGACTGAGATCAGCTGACCTGCTGCTGCTGCTGCTGGTCTGAGGTTTACTGCTCTTTGTAGATTTACACTAAACTGAATTCAAGGAGATGTAAGTTATAAGTTGTCCACTAACAGAATTATTTTTTTACATTATACTGAATAAAGCTCGTCTGAAGATGGAATTCAGTGAACAAATCTAAGCAATGTGATGTAACCTAACTCTGACCATGAAACCACAGCCACTGTGCACCAATTGCACACTTACTTTAAATCCATCACAGTACAGCAAACTAACCTGTTTATCCTGCACTAACCTGCAGAGTATTACTACCTTCGTATAACACAGTCAGTCTACCTCAGTTTGATTTACAGCATGTTTCGCAATATGAAAAAACTTAATGTGACACATACAGACCCAATATCTGATTTAAAAACATGAGGACTTACATGTAAGCTTTAAATTTCCAATTCATCAAGTCTTTCTCCTTCCTCTCCTGTCCTGTCTTTCTTATCTTTCTCCATCGCTGACTGAAATGAGCTCACTCTCTTTTCTCTCCCTGTGAAATGCATCAGCTGGACTTTTACCTAGCAACACACTGTATGACAACTGCACACAAATTTGTTTGTGTTTTTGCTGATGTTTGTTGAATTTAGAAATGCTGAATCTAAAATTACCTGCTACAAAATGTTATTCCCTTAATGTTTGCTCCTCTTCTGTAGCGCTAGCAAGATGCTGAAGTACTGTGACCTTCAGTCGTTTATGGGAATTTTTTACTATTCTTCCAGATGTTGGACGTGGACGAGAAGTCTCCACTCTAATTTATCCCAGAGATTTTCTTTCAGGTTGACGTCAGGACTCTGTGCAGGTTAATCTCCCACACCACGTCTTCTACACTAAATTCACTCTATGTCTTTATGACATAGAATTTAAAAAATCATAAAGATATTTATTACATCTATTAATTTGAGTCTTTTAACATGAGAGTTTGTTGGGAATGGGTTAGGGTTAGGGTTAGGATGACAGTCTCAAGTGGCCAATAGAAGAACTGCAATAGCTATAGCTTTGTTTCTAGAGCCAGAATTTGTCACTGAAGTCACTATGTTTGTTAAGTAGGATTTCTTCTCCCCCAAATGTCTGCAACAGGTTCATTTTTCATCCCTGCATGCATCTTACACAGCAGCAACAACATTCTTACCAGGTGTTGTGGGTTTTCAAAATGCAGAGGTTGGTGGGTCCACAGGGTTTTCAACACTGCACCCGCTCCTCATTTGATTCTGCAGCCGATTCACAGCTGAGTGACCTGATGAGGGGGAGAAAGGAGAAGTTTGCTTTAAAAGCCATTGGTGATATTGAAAATACTGAGTTTGACAGATTTTTTTATACTTTAAAAATGTGTTAAACAGAGAGTTTCTAAGTGGAATCCTGTTGTTTTAGAGTCTGTCCATGCTTGTGAGGTGAAGGGTAGGATTATAATAACTGTGTCCATGTTCTCCAAATGAGCTGCTCTTGTGGTTGTAAACAAGCCCTCAGGGTAACAGTTTTCCCTCTGATTGGCCAGCTGGCTAATTGACTGTTAATGGTTTCTTCACTATAAGCACCAACGCTAAACAGACAATTAAAGATGACCATGTGGGCGACTGGAGGAGTGTGTGTGTGTGTGTGTGTGTGTGTGTGTGTGTGTGTGTGTGTGTGTGTGTGTGTGTGTGT
>NW_024582698.1:413931-417673 GCF_018398535.1 Haplochromis burtoni | reverse complement strand
GTGTGTGTGTGTGTGTGTGTGTGTGTGTGTGTGTGTGTGTGTGTGTGTGTGTGTGTGTGTGTGTGTAATATATTCAGCTTTTTGTTTGTCAAAAGGCTTTTTAGGCAACAAGTAGCTCATGAACAGAGCTGAGCAACATGTTAATTAACTGTCAGACAGACACTTTGACAAATAAACCATCTGAATTTTATTAAGTGGACCTTAAAGGTCACTTTCGGATTTTAAAAATGGATTCTGTTTATCAAAATGTTATGTTTTTTATAAAAAAATATTTTAAGAAAGATAAAGCTGGAGCAAAGATGTGGAGTCACTAAAGGTTACACAAGATCTTTTTACAATCACATCAATATGTATTTGTACAATAAAGTAATTTTTATAGCTTTGCCTCTGTACATCACCACAAGGGATTTCAAATCAAACAATCAAGATGTGGCTGAAGCACAGACTTCAGTTTTTCTGTCAGCAGCTTTTATAACAGTATTTTTATAACTGTTAGAATTACAGACATTTTATACAGAGTCCATTTTCAGAAGTTCAAAACCATTTAGACAACTAACTGATCTGCAGTTTAATTGCCAGATGAAGCATTTTTTCCAGTTATTCCATGTCAAACTAAGAAGATGAAAGCTGTTGATTCAAAATATTGAACTCTTATGTGGTATGCATTCACTGTAACTCTCATTGTGAGGTTCAAATAGATGTCCATGCAAGTGGAAAAGACTGTTTAATAAATGCAAATACACCACTGATTACACTCAAGAACAAGAAACCCAGATTAAACCATATATATGTATATAATAGGTGGATGGAATGGTTCCTATATAGTGCTTTCTACTCGAGCACACAAGAACATCTCATTCACACATTTATACAAGAGCTTTCTATCTGGCATTCCCACTCACTCATGAACACATCGGGATCAACTCAGTGTTCAGTACCTTGCCCAAGGATACTTTGGCATGCAGAATGAAGCAGTCAGGGATCAAACCACAAGCCTTTAACCTCTGCTCTACCTCCTGAGCCACAGCCATAGGAAGTGTGGAGAAGGAAAGAAAATAATCTGAAATATAACACATCATCTGTAAAACATGAGGCAGGCAAGGTTATAATATGGACATGTATGCAGCTGCCAGTAGAATTTGATAACTTGCTGTTTGCTGATGATGTGATAGCTGTACTCTCTGCTGAGATTCAGCCAAATGCTGTAAACTGATCAGATGGCACTTCACAGTAAAAATGGATGATGAGCCAAAGAAAACTGCAACATCACCCAAGACTCAACCCAGGTGAACAGCTTTTCTTGAACACAAAACTAGATGCAGGGACCCACAAACAAGCAGCACCTGAACATGGCTGCAGTAAAGGCCTAGCAGAGTATCTCAGAGGAAACACAGTATTTGGTTAGTTTGTCCAGATAATGTTGAGCCTCTAAAAAGGGGATTATGGGGATACATATAAAAATGGCAACAATTAATAAAATAAAATGTTAACACAATACTTTTGTTAATACCCTTGAATCAAAGCTGAAAGTCTGCACTTCAGTCACACTTTGATTCTTTGATTTAAAATCGACTGTGTTGGTCTACAGAGGCAAACCAAACAATAATTGTCTCACTATCCAAAAACCTATGAACCCAACTGCACTGTGTTGTCTTGCCTTTGCTCTATTAGTAGAAAATTATGAGAGATAACTGATTTCATGTAGCACACTTAAGTTTGTTAGTAATTTTTAGTTCTTTTCTTTTTGAACATTATTTAGTTCAGTTCAATTCACTGTTAGCACCAACTCACAACTAACGTTGCCTCAGTGTATTTTGTACTGAGGCTGAGAAAACCCGGCAATCAGACAACCCAGCAAGCCGTTGGCAACAATGGGAAGGAAAAACAGCCTTTTAACAGGAAGAAAGCTCTGGCAGGAGAGGGCAGCTATCTTTTAGCACTTATCTTATAAAGTCACACCAAACATACAAAAGACTAAATATGACAAGTCTTACTAACACTCTGTTTTAAAGAAATACTTAAATATCAAGTTTATCTAATTACACTCAGCAGCATAGTTTGTGACCCAAACATTTTATCAGTAGTCTATCCAAAGAAGTCTATGTTTAAAGGATTTTCTGTTTGACATATAAGTTTTTCATACTCATCACATAGATAATTAAAAAGATCTATAATTTGGTTTTTTAAAGAGGATGGTATGGAGGAGGTATGGAGAACTAGAAAACGACTGTCTGACCTGAAACTTTCTGAACAAGCGAGCCATCACGAGGCATCACTGTCACTGCCGTCCTTTTGTCCAGGACCGAGCAGAAGGAGCCCATTGTCAGAAGTAACCACAGAAGCAGCAGGAGGAGGGAGGAGGCTCCAAACACACGGATGCTGTGTATATATTTTTACCTGTTGTAGATACATCTGCCTTTTGCTTTCATCCACATGCTGCTCAGTGTTGCTCTGTAGTTCTTCCCAGATGTTGTTAAGCTCACTGACTCTCTCAGGGGAGTGGAGATCGTTTACCCTTTCAAGCAAGTGGGTCCTTGGTGTGTGTGTGTGCTTATGTGTGCATGTTTTTGTATTACTCAAGCTCTGGGGGTATAAATCTGTATACACAGTGACATGCTGGCGTCAGGTCAGGGCAAGCAAGGCAAGCAATACTTGTCTAATGAAATCTAAAAATAAACATCGTTTAAGACATAAAATGAAACCAATCCCTCTCCTTTCATCTAAAACTGTGTTCTGTCATAAAAATTCTTAAAACTTCTTGAAGCCACTGAAAGCTGCATGTCATTGATTTGTCATTGTAACAAATTAGTTGCCTCTTACTTTATATCTTGGCCAACATGTATGACGTTGCGGAGTTAAGGGCTTTACACACAGGTCATGAAATAATACTTCAGACTCATATATTCTCTATGCAGCCATTCACAGTGACAATGTGAATTCACTCTACAAATTTGAGGCATTTTTTTTTCTGAACCAAGTTCCATTTTCCAACTTCGGACAAATAAGACCACTGCATTTGGCAAAAAGTGCTTCTGTAGCTCAAAATACTCACCAGTGCTGAATATACAAATATACAAAATTCTCAGATGTTGTTCCCAAAGAATATACCCCAGTGACAACCTGAAATATGTATGAAGGTAGCTTCAACTCCTGGATTAAACCATGAAATTCTTCTTGTTACAATCGGTTGGTGCAGACTGCACTTGGTCAATAATGGCTATTAGAGTCCAGTGTAAACAAGGTTTTGTGGTTTGGGAAACTAGGGAAACGCTTATTGACTGAGCAGATGTCACCTTGCATTTTGTTTTTATTGGCATCCTAAATATTTTAGAATTGAGTGCAAGGGACAACAGCTCCTTTGTGCACAGAATACTCCTATTCCACATGTTGTGTCTGGTAACAAAACCTTTGAAACATTGAAGGATGCTCCACACCTGAAGTATCCACATAAGATCAAAGACAATTTTAGACAACTTTTGCAATTAGACCACCTAAATGTTGACAGAAGTGGACTCACTGGTGGATTTTTCTCGATTTTCCACAGGTTGACGTTCAGAAATGCTGGGTGAAACTGACATTGTTTTGAGTTTCTTGTCATTTGCTGCCCTCTGCACTTTTATACACAACCTTCATTCTTGCTCTTTAACAATCCAAATTGTGAACACATGCAAAATAAATTTATTTAAATCTATCTCAACAGTATAGTGATAGTTGTTATTCCTTAGATAGATAGATAATACAG
>NW_024582698.1:365151-413101 GCF_018398535.1 Haplochromis burtoni | reverse complement strand
TTGTCGCGGGTCAGGACTGTTTGGGTTTTGTTTGACAGCTACGTTCTGTTGTTACAGGTGGTAGCATTACGGTTGCCATGGTTAAAGGGTGACGCGCGCTCTCTCTGCGACTTGCGTTTCCTGGGTGAGAGAGCGCGTGTCACCCTTGTTGTTGTTGTTATGCTAAGCTAATAGGCAGAATGCTACAGGCATAGCCCTAAAGAATGTAGCCTCATGGGCAGTGTAGTCCGTGCTGCAGGGAGAATGGACTGCCATACCCGTTATGTGTCTGTGAGCGCGAGGAGGGAGAAAAAGGAGAGTCGAAAACTACAAGTTATCATCGAGCAGAAACGGGAGCTGGAAGCATGTAAATATAATAATAACCACTGCAGCCAAGAAGAGTGCCTGACGAGCCCAGTTGTAAGTAAGCTATTAAGACTCAACTGTACACCGTGTTCGTGTTTTCCTCCGAAAACAATAAGTTCCGTTGGAGCAGCCTTTCAACGCCTCTCTGTCTGAAACTTGACCCAGACAACAAAGTAAAGCTAGTTTTCAGCTATGAGCCCGACACAGAACCGATGTATTAGCCAGAGGTCCCTTTACAATGGTTAGGAGCCGCGGACCTTCAGCAATAGTAATAAATCACACAGCAGTAGTACAGTCATGTAGTTGTAAAAAGCATGATAATATATTAAGTAATCCAAAGTATTCAGAATACGTTACTCTCATTGCGTAACGTATTCTGAATACGTTACAAAATACATTTTGGGGCATGTATTCTGTAATCTGTTGAAGAAGTAACCTTCCCAACACTGACTACTTTTAAGATTAGGCTTTAAACTTTCCTTTTTGCTAAAGCATATACTCAGGGCTGGATCAGGTGACCCTGAATCCTCCTTTAGTTATGCTGCAGTAGACAAAGGCTGCTGGGGGATTCCCATGATGAGTTTTTCCTTTCCAGTCACCTTTCTCACTCACTATGTATTAACAGACCTCTCTGCATTGAATCATACTTGTTATTAATCTCTGTCTCTCTTCCACAGCATGTCTTTATCCTGTCTTCCTTCTCTCACACCAACCGGTCCCAGCAGACGGCCGTCCCTCCCTGAGCCTGGTTCTGCTGGAGGTTTCTTCCTGTTAAAAGGGAGTTTTTCCTTCCCACTGTCGCCAAAGTGCTTGCTTTGGTCATATGATTGTTGGGTTTTTCTCTGTGTCTATTATTGTGCGATCTACTGTACAATATAAAGCGGCTTGAGGAGACTGTTGTTGTGATTTGTGATATATAAATAGAAGAAATAAAAAATAATAAATAATAAAATAAATGAATACTTGCCTTAAGGTTTGTGAAGCTTTGATGGTCATCAAAAACATATTCAACATTACAGAATGAACTGTTGTATGTTAAGCTACATTCAATGGATTTATTTCTAATTCTTCATTCTGAAGAATATTACATTATGGATAGAAAATTTGGTAACTGCAATCAAAATAGTTTTTGAACCATGAGATTCCCAAAACTTATTTTTCAGCTTTTTGTTCCCCCCCAATTTAACTTTTTTTCAGATGTCTTGATGCCATCAAATTTAAATTGAACCAATATTTTCATGAAATAGTAAAAATATCTGAGTTTAAACATTTTGCATGTTTTCTGTGTTCTCCTGTGAATAAAGTATTGATTCTTGAGATTTGCATGTTATTGCATTCTGGTTTTGGTTATATTTTACACAATGAGGCAATTTTGGGGGGGAATTCGGGTTGTAATAAAGTAAGAACTGAAGGAATTTTTACCCCTGAGCCATAAGAGGCTGAGGGGCTATTGTCATCAGGCAGGCATGTGGGCAGCATGGACACCTGAGTTTGTGAATGCAATAACTCAAGAACAGGGTGATGTAGAGTCCCAATCTTGAGCTCAACCTCAACGTCAGAGGTCAGGTTTTCTGGAAATCTTGAGAATGCCATAATTTGAGATTAAGGATTCAACTAGGAGGCTAAGGGTTATGGCTAAGAAGTACAACTGCCAATTTGACCAGCTAACACTTACTAACACCGCTTCACTTGCAAGTAATTTCTCTGTTAGGAATCTTCCCACACAAATTTGACTGTTCAAAGGCACCACTACACTGTTTTGTGTTCTCATCCAGCAGCTGCAGTCTCTCCACTGTGTGTGCACAAACAGGTCGTTTTGTAACTACTAAAGAGCCATAGGGAAAAAGGAGGTCTGACATCAGAATGTTTTTTTAGCTGTGAAAGTTTTATAAATATTAGTGCAATACACATACAAGTCCAGCCTGTAAAATAGACCCAGCATTTTGAACTTCTTGTGTTTTGGTGTGATTTTGTATTATTGTTTATGTCTTAGGCTCATTAGTAGTCTTAAGTTTAATCTGTTTTGAGTTTCATATATTCGTGTGTCTCTGTCCTCTGTGTCCCTCTCTGTATGTTTGTGTTTATCTGTACGTGGGTGTCCTTGTGTCTTGTTTCCCTTTTCTGTTCCCATATGCCCCTTCCTCATGTTCATTCCATGTCTCTCCTGTCTGTCATGTTTATCCATATTTCCCCAGCCCATCATGTCTCTCTCCCTCTCTCTCTATGTCTCGTGTCCCTTAACTGTTTCCCCGTCCCACTCGTTGTCTCCTTCCGTTATCTCCCTTGTCCATCTTGTTTCCGAGTGTTTGCCTCCCAGCTTCCGTTATCATCTGTCTAGTGTGCGTCACGTTCAGTTTCGTTTCCCCGTCTCGTTAGTTAGATCACGTTCAGCTGTGTTCCCTCCTGTGGTTTGTTCCCTCGTTTGCCCTTGTGTGTATTTATGTCTGCAATCTCCCTCGTACCCAGCTGTGTGCTCTGTTAATTGGTTTAGTTTCCTGTATTCTAGTTCAGTTTTGTTTTCTACAGGTATGACAAAAAAAATTGTTACTGTTGCTTCCATATTCAAAGCCATAACTGCAAAAAAGTTACAACAAGCATTTCTGTTTCAGTCATTGACATCTGTATTCGCTTATCTATTTATTTTCAATTCTGGTTAGAAATAACACTCTGGAGTTTGTGGCTGCCCACCACTCCGAAATAATAAGGATGGGTCAAAATAAATTTCCCCCAGAGATACAAATCTAAATGACAGCATTCAAGCACAAAGACATCGCCCTCAAAAATAAAACACAAAGACGTAAATCATGCCTCAATGAAGAGGAAAGAGAGAAAACATGCTGGAAATTTTGATGAATAATGAGTTTATAAGTTTAATTGGATGGTACCTCTGTATAAGCCACCCCTCTTCTCCTTAAAAAAAAACAGACCATACATTGTAATTATCCCAAATATATTTTTATACTAAAGTATTTTAATTAAAGCAACATTTTGTCTTTGTACTTCAGGACCCATTCATTGCTGGTGTTTTGTAATTCCGCAGTTGTTCCAGGAAGCCGGGGTTTGGTGAGGAGGTGGGCCGAGCTGATTTGACCAATGAGAGGGCAGCATCAAAAGACTGGCCATCGCATGACATCAGGTAGCCAGTGACCACAGCGGGTGCACGTGACACCCCAGCGTTGCAGTGGACCAACACCACGCCTTTCTAATGGAGATACGCACAAAAATAATAATATTAAAACCACATCATTTATAAAAGATCAATATTCCATTCTTTGCCACTTGGGGCAAAATATCCTAATAAGGTCATGTTGTGCGTTTCTTATTTCGTAACAGTCCTCATCCATAGGCATGTGGGGTGATGAAAGCACAGCTCCTGTTTGACACTCTTTCATCTTTGCCCACAGCTTGGTTAAGTTTAGCTTCTAAAAACTACTTGATTAGTATCTAATTGTGAAAAAGTAGTTCTCATAATCCCTAGGTAACAGGCCATTGCCCCAACACCAATAATGCCTGTAGTGCAACCCAGTGTCTGATTTTTCCCTTAATCCTTAGTTTGTATGTTTGTTTGTCTGTTGCACTTAAAAACACCAGTGAATCATGTTCACAGACAGAGCCCTGGTCAGTTTTCTCCTTATAACTTCTAAAAGCTTTTGTATTGTAAACTTGGACATGGTGGCAACAAAAAGGGCCATGATAACAGTTTCATTACCACAGACCCCCGTCTTTTTTCATGATCTCATGTTCTTAAAGTATTTAATGTAACATGCTGTAAACTCAAGTGAGATATTTTTTCTGTCATTAACTTTAACGAACAGAATTTAAATTTTATGTCATTGTTGTTTTTTTTTAAATCTACTCGTTTGAAAGAAAGAACTTAATCTTGGCACCTTATTCTTTGCATTAGAGACAAGAAAATTAATATTAAATTATATTCACTGACAGAATATAATTCTAATTAAACAACTCTCTCTGTCTTTTCTTTCGCTGTTTTGTTGTTGTTGTTGTTTTTAATAATATTTAATTTTGACTTTTCCTGATTGACCACATTCAAAACAGCGGATCAGAGCCTTTGCTTTGACGTCAGGATGTCCAGGCTGATCTTCACGCTCCAACGAGCGCTTTAGTTAATAGGCTTGTTTGTTTGTTTGTGTCTTTGGATGCACATTAGCTTCTCTTTTGCAGCCTGTATCTTCCTTCGCGTGAAAGGTGTACACCATAAGCTGTGTCTTAGTTACCAGGCTGAGCACTCACTGGTCAAATCAGCTGATTTGACCAATGTGCAGAGAAACAATAAGAGCTATGGAGAAAAAGTTGCAGTTCTCCATTAAGATTATTTGAGCTATTTTTACACATTCAACAATGTTGTAAAAAGCTGACCTCTTTATCAACCAAATTTGAACAAATATTTCTAAACAGGTACAAAATTACAATCTAAATCTAATCTAAATCATCAGAATATGTGATGTTTTATATTGTCTCCAAATTATTAGCAATCAGGGGAGAAAGAAAGTACTCACTCTGGCATGCAAAAAAAATATTTTCTTTCTCCGGGTTGGGGTTTGGGATCATCATAGATGATGAATTTGAGACAATTTTGAAAAGGAATTTCTCAGAAAATAAAGGTCATAATGTAAACTCTAAAGTAAAGTTGGTATCAATTAAGTTACATTAATTTATATATTTGTCCTGCAGTCATGAACCCCGTCACATGATGCCTTTGTGGCTGTTGCTGTCGTCATGACAGCGTCCATAATCGAGCGTCATTACCAGCCAGATGGCCCACCGAGTAATTTGAGTCTGCATTTCAAAGTAAAAGCATCAGTTTGATTATCAGAGCTGGAATTACCACACACAGAAACATATCATTATGAGGATACGCATACACACAGACATGCGCGCACACACACATAGACTTCCTGTAATCAAACACCTCTAATGACTTTGTAATGACTCTATGGGTGTGTATGTGTGAGTGTGTGTGTGGGGTGTCATGTTAAGGTGAGTCGTCAGCTTCGCTGCTAAAAGCTTGTATGACACTGAGATCTGATCTGAGAGCAGTTGAATAAAACATGACCAAAACTAACCATCTATTATTTAAAACCAAGGATGAGGCGACAAGGAGAGGAAACACAACGAGGTGACAAGGAGAGGAAGAAGTGTTGAAACATTTGTAGCATGTTAATGCATCCCTCAGTTTAAAACCCTTACATCTGACTGCTTGTTGCCATAAGCTAGTTAGTTTGCTAAGTACTTCATTCGGCAAAAATACCCAGCTCTGCTGTTAATATTGCTTAATAGACAATTAATATAAATATTCATATTAATGTGTAGACCATGCCTATTCGTCAATATTTCTTTTTAAAATTTATCTGTAATAGTTTTCAAAACATGCAGTGTAAAAGCCACAGACAGACAGCATGTAGTTAGCAATGAGATCACATGTTAGTTATGTCCTTTAGCATTTATGTTTATCATACTAATGTCTATAGCAGCCATTCCCAAAGTCAAGAGAGCTGCAGCCCCCTTAAAAAACAGAAACTCCCATGAGGCCCATGCAATCTTAAATCTTGCTAACGCTACCCAGTCATATGAGTGTTAAGGCCAATGTGTGACCCAGCTGGGAGAAATTATAGGAGAAATAAATTTCAGAGTAGAAATAAATGTAATCAATATTACTAATCACCTCTTAATACTAGTTTTAATTCACCTTTTATATAGATACATTTATTTATGGATTTATCCTTTAGATAAATCCACATGTAACTTAACATTAACATTAATAATAAACACATGCATAAGAAATTATGTCACCTCAGTCTGAGCCTGCTGGATGAAGTCACAGCATTCCTGGAGGTGAGGGAGGAGATCGGTGTCGGGGTGATCCAGAATACTGACAGTCTTATAGATGAACAGGTCCGGGAAGACATTCTCCACCCCAAAGGCCACATTCAGGATGTGAGACACCTGAGGAGGATAATGTTTCACTATCACAATACTGATATTCATAAAATGAAGCTTACCTATGACTACACAGTCAGAGAAACAGGAACAGAAACATAATTTTGCTTTGATAGTAGTGACTGAAACGAACTCCTTGCTTGTAGGAACAGAAGCTCACCTTGTGTTTTCTCAGCGTGCCAAAGTCATGTGCAGCATCCTGAGAACCTGCACACACACATACATAAAACTAGTTAGTGTATAGTTTGACTCTGCTGTGTGTATGCCCCAGCATCTACTGCAGGTCATGGGGTCATCAATGGTCTCCCACTAAATCAGTGAGCTCCGGGGTCACGTCTCCTCCCGTCCCTCGCATGTAGGGGCTCATGTTACGAGCTCAGTGGTTATCGGCACTGCTGGGCTGAAGGTGACATCCAGGACAGGACAGGGAGACACAGGAGGAGAGGAGATGGGCTCATCTGCTTTTTTTTTTTTTTTTTTGTACTTCCTAAATTCATATCTAGGTGTTTGTTCTGCAAGTGCTAAAAACTAATAATAAATATTGAGGACAATTGTATTTATACATTGTAATTTTCAGTCAAAGCAAAGCCTCTAAAAGGGGAGCACTTCCCCCTAGTACCTTTGTATTTTTTTTCCAAATTATTTGGCCTTTGTGTTGCTCCAGTCTCCAGGAGTTCCTATGTGGATTGAGTCTTTCTTGGTGTCTGTTATTGTAATCCAAAATTGGCTCTACAATGTTGAATCAGGGCTCGCCGGAGGCCACATTATCCATTACCAGACTTTTGTCTTTCATGTGGCTGAAGCTCTTTATGACTCAGGTATAGTTGTATAGGAACAGCTTAAATTAGCTGCTGTTTCTGTCCTCTAAACCTCTGTGTGTAGAGTCACTGATGGTTGATTCATCTAAAATTGTTTTGTTTTTTTAATTTCCTCACTTTTTTGGCACAAGCTGAATAATCGCATGTTTCCAAAGAGACACAAAATCTCTGTCTGTTTCCATATCCTCCAAACACATCCTCCTTTATCACCATGTTTTCCACTCACCTCAGCTTTTCACTTGGCTGTCCAACAGAGGAAAATGCCAGTAAAACGCTGAACCCCTTTTAACCAAATGAAATCACAGCCTAGTGGTTGACAGTGGTCATACTCTTCAATATTTCCAGGTATTCAGATAAGCGTTATTTGTTTGGGTTACTCACCCAGTAGAAGGAAGGGCTTGACAATGCCAACCTGCAGGTCCCAGGAAGTGTCAGGGACATATCCCAGCATCTTCTCTGAAGGGGGGGCGGGGTCTTCGACCACAGTGATTGTTGAACCCTTCCAAGTCTCGATAATGCGACGGCCACTCAGTGAGGTCACACGGGTGCACTGCTTCCTCAGCCGCGTCCGAGAGAAATTGTGGATCTCCTCGGTCAAGGACTGCATGCTCAGACTGACCTGGACTGCACCTGAAAGATAAATGTAAATGAATATTTCAAATAACTCCATGTCATCTGTTTAGAGAACCGGATGTGTACAAACGGGCTTACAGTTTCCTGCGATCTGAGGCAAGCTGTCATGTAAAATTCCTGCATCATTTTAGAAGAATAGAAAGCACATTTTTCCAAGCCATTTAAAGGGTTTACATCTTTGATGACACGGAATGGGAGCGCAGAGAGGATAGCAAGATCAGAAAGTACTGACACAGACTAGCTGAATAAGAAAGGACCTCCCCTTAAGTTTGCTCGTGTCTTTTGAGCTAAGGATCATAAATAAGCTCTTTGAATTTTAATTTTTAATGAATGTAACACTGTGGCTTAACAAGAAACCCCTGGATCACTTACAAGTGGTCTTAATAGCTGCTGTAAAGCTTTTTAATTAGGTCCTCTATGAGGTTTCATGTGACACTGATCTTGATTTCTTTTCTGTCTCCCCATCAGGTTCAGAACTCAGTCTATGATCATGCTGACGGAGCACTGCACAATCATGCAATGATTCCCCAATACTCTTACATCACCACCAGTTTCTGATGTTTACTGAATAGAAAGAAGCAGCTGTTTTACAGTTCATGTTTCATTTTATTTATTTTGTCTTCTAAATTATTTTTATTTGGTTCATTATTTTGTCCATTTTGATCCTTATGCCCCAGAAAGGTCCAGTTTAAATTCAGTTGTGTACTTAAAACTCTGGACCATTTTGGTTCACATTGACATCATTGACTCTGGCTGTGATTGGATGGATCATCCTCCATCTTTGGATTTCAGGTTAACAATACTTTCACCAACTCACTTTGACTGTGTGGTGTGCCTCAAGGCTTTGTTATGGGTCCTATTTTGCTTCCTCTTCAGCACATAATTTGCAGAGGTACAGTTTGAGAGGTGTTATCACGTCTGTTTCACTTTCCAAATATGGCTAAACTATCTTTTCTATGCTGTCAAAAATCAGAAAGCTAGTAATTTCCTTTTTGTGTCCTTATGTGTGACCTTGCTGGTTTTGTCATTGCATCCTGTTCCATTTATCTTCACATGTTGAAGATGATTCATTTGAAAGCCTGATACTCAGCCTTATCTCCCCTAAAACCAGTTTTATTTGTTATCATCTATCGTCCACCTGGGCCTTACACTGAGTTTCTGTCTGATTTCTCAGACTTTATATCTAATTTAGTTCTGAGCTCAGATAAAATAATTATTGTGGGTAATTTTAACATCCATGTAGATGTTAAAAATGACAGCCTTAACATGGCATTTAATCTGTTATTAGACTCAATTGGCTTCTCTCAAAATATAAAAGAACCCACCCACCACTTTAATCACACTCTGGATCTTGTTATGGCATAGAAACTGAACATTTAACAGTGTTTCCTGAAAACCCTCTCCTGTCTGATCATTTCCTGATAACATTTAACTTTGCTTTATAAGAAAGCCCTCCGCAAAGCCAGAACATCTTACTATTCATCACTGATTGAAGAAAATAAGAACAACCCCAGGTTTCTCTTCAGCACTGTAGCCAGGCTGACAAAAAGTCAGAGCTCTTTTGAGCCAACCATCCCTTTAACGTTAACTAGTAATGACTTCATGAACTTCTTCACAAATAAAATTTTTATCATTAGAGAAAAAATTACCAGTAATCATCCCACAGATGTAATATTATCTACAGCTACTCTTAGTACCATTGATGTTAAGTTAGACTCTTTTTCTCCAATTGATCTTTCTGAGTTAACTTCAATAATTACTTCCTCCAAACCATCAACGTGTCTTTTAGACCCCATTCCTACAAAACTGCTCAAAGAAGTCCTGCCATTAATTAATTCTTCAATCTTAAATATGATCAACCTATCTCTAATGATCGGCTATGTACCACAGGCCTTCAAGCTGGCTGTAGTTAAACCTTTACTCAAAAAGCATCTCTAGACCCAGCAGTCTTAGCTAATTATAGGCCAATCTCCAACCTTCCTTTCATATCAAAAATCCTTGAAAGAGTAGTTGTCAAACAGCTAACAGATCATCTGCAGAGGAATGGTTTATTTGAAGAGTTTCAGTCAGGTTTCAGAGCTCAGTCACAGCACAGAAACAGCTTTAGTGAAGGTTACAAATGATCTTCTTATGGCCTCTGACAGTGGACTCATCTCTGTGCTTGTCCTGCTAGACCTTAGTGCAGCATTCGATACTGTCGACCATAATATCCTATTAGAGCGATTAGAACATGCTGTAGGTATTACAGGTACTGCACTGCAGTGGTTTGTATCATATCTATCTAATAGACTCCAATTTGTTCATGTAAATGGAGAGTCCTCTTCACACACTGAGGTTAATTATGGAGTTCCACAGGGTTCAGTGCTAGGACCAATTCTGTTTACATTATACATGCTTCCCTTAGGCAGTATCATTAGAAGACATAGCATACATTTTCACTGCTATGCAGATGACACCCAGCTCTATCTGTCCATGAAGCCAGATAACACACACCAATTAGTTAAACTGCAGGAATGTCTTAAAGACATAAAGACCTGGATGGCTGAATTGAACTCAGACCTTCTTCCTCACAGACAAGCTAAGGCCCACTTATCTTAATGACCTTGTAGTACCATATCACCCTATTAGAGCACTTCGCTCTCGCTCTGCAGGCCTACTTGTTGTTCCTAGAGTATTTAAAAGTAGAATGGGAGGCAGAGCCTTCAGTTTTCAGGCCCCTCTTCTGTGGAACCAGCTTCCAGTTTGGATTCAGGGAGACAGACACTATCTCTACTTTCAAGATTAGGCTTAAAACTTTCCTTTTTGCTAAAGCATATAGTTAGGGCTGGACCAGGTGACCCTGAATCCTCCCTTAGTTATGCTGCAAAAGGTATAGGCTGCTGGGGGATTCCCATGATGCACTATTAGTATTAGTATTTCTTCCCCAGTCACCTTTCTCGCTCACTATGTGTTAATAGACCTCTCTGCACTGAATCAAACTTGTTATTAATCTCTGTCTCTCTTCCACAGCATGTCTTTCATCCTGTCTTCCTTCTCTTAGGCCAACCGGTCGCAGCAGATGGCCGCCCCTCCCTGAGCCTGGTTCTGCTGGACATTTCTTCCTGTTAAAAGGGAGTTTTTCCTTCCCACTATTGCCAAAGTGCTTACTCATAGGGGGTCATATGATTGTTGGGTTTTTGATTTATTATTATAGGGTCTGCCTTACAATTTAAAGCACATTGAATGCGACAGTTGTTGTGATTTGGCACTGTATAAATAAAATTGAATTGAATTGAATTTGCGTCTTGATGCATGCTCAATCATCCAGGTAATTAGATCTCCAAAAGTTGATTCTGGACGTAACGTTTGTGGAAGAAACATTTCTTCCACAAACGCTACGTCCAAACGAACAGAATCATCTTTTGGAGAATTGAATTTTCACACATTAAATGGAAAATTCTTGTGATAACTTTTAGAATTAAGTGTGACTGGACAGTTATTAGAGAGCTACTTCTAACATCATGTCTCCATCAGGACGTCGGGGCTATCATATCAAAATCTGCCAGTTGCTCTGCAGCCTAGACTCAAAGTTGTGACTGTGGCTTTGAAGTCCCTGAACTTTGTAAACCCAACTATGACTTTAGAATCACCATTTGCATTTCTGCATGACTTCTGATCTAAAAAAAAAAAAAAAAATGCCCCGGATAGAACATATCATCTAACAGGAGCTGGTCAAAAATTTTGGTTAAGAAATAAATTTCCCTATCAGGCTGAACAAAAAAATGTTAGTTATCTTTTAAAGAGGATCCATTTCTTAATTTCCAGCTTTATTTTTAAAAACAGCCTGAGCTATGTGTCAGAGAAGACCAGGCAGGTCATGCAGACCTATTCTCACTCACATAAATGAGAGTGCTCAGATCCATCTGTGCTGTTGGCTCACAGGGACTACCTGCCCTTACTCTGACATCTTCATAAGCAAAATAACACATCTAATTTAAATATGCAAATTATTATCTAATTCAAATCATTTTTAAAAATCAACTATTTAGGTTCTGTCCACCTTGTTTTATTAGGTAGCTTAAATTTGTTTTGGATAACCTGACCTAATCATAATGTTAATTTCCTCACCTTGGAACAACAACCAGCACATACATGCTCTGTAATAACATGCACTATCTTTATACAGTACCTGTTTCCTGTGATTGTTGTAATTCAGTTCAGCTTGTATTAGTTTCTCTCAGGGAAGTCTAGCTTAAATGCCAGAAACCAGAGAAGGCGAAGGATCCGGTTCAGTTTGCAGAAGAAAAACAGATGCGTCCCTTCGTCATCTTTTTTTTCACAGTAGACATGCAGTGTGGTTCAGATGCCTAATACCGACTAAACTTGGTTGCCGTTAGGTCAGGAACTCTGCTGGAGGTGAGCTGCTGCTATGTAACATGAAACCTGCTGCCTGTCTGAATTTCACCTGTGCACTTTAACAATGACACATTTACCAAGTGCATAACAAACAAACAAAAAAACAAACAAACAAAAAAACTTAGACTTTAGCGCAATCCTTTTCATTTTTCCTATGTACTAAATGAATAAATCCTCTTTCCTGTTTTGTTGCCTCACTTTAATATAGAGCACATGCAGCTAAAGCACAATGGCAAAATATATGCTTTTCTATATGATTATATGAAGTAATGTCAGAATATTTTCAAGGAAATTAGTAAAGAAGGTCTGGTTGTGTTGGTGTTGGATGTTGCTTCTTACTTTTTCACTAGAGGGAGCCACATATTTGCTTTTCTTAAGCAGCATTAATGAAAAACTACTTCAATTCTGTTGCAGCGCCCAACAAACTGTTAAAATAAAGAGCTACAGTTAGAATGAATTATCAAATGAATAATACATAAAACACAAGTGATAGGTTTGTAGCTTGAATCTATCCGCAACACAAGTCTTTCAAGGCTTAGTATTTTATTTTATTTTATTTATTTATTTATTTTTGCCTGTCCCGTTTGGCTCTTTTGCCATCAGAATTATTGTCTAAAGGCAAAGAAAGATGCCCAACGGATTTACTTTACCAAATGGACCATCCCAGCCTTGCCGTAATGGTCTCATTTGATTCACCTTTTATTGTTTTTATTTTATTTTCACTTGCTAAATACGGGACAGACTTGACTGGGGAAAGAAAGGGGAGAAAGAAAGAGGGAAAGAAAAACAGCGGGGGAGAGGGACGGGGATAAAGGGCAAAAAACAAAAAACCAACAAAATAAGCAGACATAAAACATATATCGAATCACCTGGATCACCTGTTGAGAAAGAAAAAAGAAAACAAGCATTTAACAAGGGATAAACAACATCATGATGATCTATGGGAATATAACAGTAAATACTAAATATTAAACATTATTGTGCAGCACGTAAGATCGACAGCGCACAGTGTGCTTTGAGGTAGGAGCCAAAAAGGGTGTAGTTGTGTGTGTGAGCACCCGTGTGTACACCTGTGAGCATGAGCGCGCTTGTTTTAAAAGGTTCCTTCATGTAATGATCTGCTAGAGGGTGTGGGGGGGCCACAGCCCCGTCCTCCAGGGCATGAAGCAGGTATGGAGGAGATCAAAACTCCAGACATCCAGAGGCCCCCAGAACACAAGAGACCAAGGAAGACCAACAGAGGGGCAGCCGCGCCACTGTCCCAGAAAGAGCTGAGGAGAGTCCCAGATGAGGGCTCACTCAGCAGCCGCGGAGCAGAAGCCAGGGGGGTTGCAGTGACGCGCCCGTGAGCTCCGCCGGCAGCCAGCCGTGCCTGAGTGACCGAGCCCCAGGCCGAGAGGCCTGGGGGCACCCCACCTCCGAAGTGGCCCGAGCGAGCCCCAGGCTCCAGGCCCCAGGAGTGAGCCGGTGTGTACCTGGACGCCCATCCCCGGACACAAAGAACCACCAATGCACCGATGTCTGAGGGCGTCTGCCACTGGCAGGGGAAGTGGTGGGGGGAGATAGGCCTCCAAACCTTGGAGGGCCTGAGATGTCCCCAGAGAGGTGGCGCCTGATACCCAACCTGACATATAGACACAGACATACAGGCACACACAGATACAAACATCCATTCCCACCCTCATGCTCTCATATGCAATTACTCACACACTCACCCAACGTGGAGACAGACATAAAGAGACGCTGTACACACGATCACACTCCCCAAGCGTACTCTAAGCCCCGGGTCTAGGTACCCTTGCCCCTGGAGGGGGAAACTGCACCCAGACCCAGGTGGTGTTACCCTTTTCCCTGCGGTGGGGAGAAGCAGACCGCCCCGACTCCGCAGCAGCAGGGAGGCCACTCCAGACCGCAGTCGGACGGCCAACTCCTCCTCCTGGCCCCCCGCTCCAGCAGGTCGCAGAGAACGGGGGTGTGAGAAGACTCCAAACCTCCCTCCGCCCGCTCATATGTAGTGTTGATGCATGTGTGTTCTAAGGTGCATTTAAAACCCAGGAGGGCATGGAGCTACCTGCCAGAGAGCAGCAGGTAAGCGCATGGTCCCTCCTGATAGCCCTCAATGTCTACGTGTTAAATGAAGGTGGGCAACGAACGCCAGGGGTGAGGATTGTACACCCTGATGGTCTTTTGGAGTCCGTGTAGCGTGCCCACCCCCAAGATCCTATATGTATGTGTTATGAGAGTGTGAGTAATGTGAATGTCTAAGTTGTGGGATAAAATTGAGGCAAGGCAGCCAGAAGGGGACAGAGGGGGGGAGGGTAGCCTCCCCTGCACCCTGGTGACACACCTTTACCTCCAAGGCCCTGCATGTGTGGGTGATTGTGGTGGAGCGGGAAGAGGGAGGCAGCTGGAGATGGGGAGGGAAGGAAGGGAGGGGCAAGTGACCCCTCCCTGGGGCCAGCTCCCCCGCTGACCCCAGTAGGCACCCCCATACTCTGCAACCCGCCAGGGAAAGGGGGCCCAGGCCCATCCGGACCGGGGCCCAGTTCAGCAGCGCCGCCTGGCCCCACAGAGCCCGGGACAGCCCACCCGACCCCACCACAGAGAAAACTGCACCCACCCCGTCATCCACTCATCTTCCAGACTACACAAGACAATAGACTGCCCAGGCTGAGATCTTCCTCCACCTCTCCTATATCTCCCCCTCCTGCAGAGTGAGTTCCTGAAGAGAGGAGACCTCCTGGCTTAGCATTTTTATGTTAATTATAGTGATGTGACAGAGCACATATTACACTATGATGGAAATAATATAGCTCCTGTCCGTCTCCAGCTCATTGTTGTCTTGCTTCACACAGCATGGCCTTGCATATTATAAAGACATCAGAATGCTTCTGATGTGTGGCAGCTGAACATACAAAACTCTGTCTGTGTACATTTTATCAAATTGTAGGCAGGTGTGTCAGTAAATCAACAATCTGACATTCACACGCACAGATGTGGCTTTTAAACTATTTCCATACTAAAATAACCTAAATCGGTGATGTTAAAGTCATTTTACATCACGGGCCACAAACAGCGCACTCTGATCTGCAGACATATCCCTGAAACAGAAGAAAAGTGTACAAAAGAAGTGTCGTTTCAATAAAATGTCTCTTTTTTATAACATGATGAAGAAATTGTGCTGTAGTACATTTAGATGTGTCATATAAACTGTCAGCTAAATTCTTTGGACTTACATTGTCCGAAAATAAATGTTTCAAATTACAGAGAAAGTTCTGGTATTTTTTAATGGTAATTATAAAATGGAAAGATGTAAATTTTTATTTATTTTACCATGAAAACGTTTTGGGGGTTTTTAAAAACTGATATTTCTACAGTAGATGGTGGAAAAAACAGAAACTCTCCTGTCACTTTGCTGTCAATTGTTTATTCATTACTGTAATATGAATGGCTGTGGGGGAGATCTTTACCTATAGGACATCTCTAAAGTATATAAAAGTACGGATAAAATCCCAAAATGTGCGCCCTCCTTCACACTGGACCTCATGTTTGACATTAAACTGCTTTTTCAGCTTATCTACCAGCCATAAAGAAGGTTTTTGGCTCTTTGGTGTTGCCTACACTTTCCAGCGAAAGAGACAGTTTACTGCAACTTTACTCTGGTGTTAGTCTGTCATCTGTTAGCCGACTGCAGCTGGTCCAAAACGCTGCAGCACGGTTACTAACTGGCACACGCAAGCGAGACCACATATCTCCCATACTGTCATCCTTTCACTGGCTGCCAGTTAGTTTTCAAATTAATTTTAAGATTTTATTATTTGTTTTTAAGGCGTTGCATGGGTTAGCACGCTCATACCTTTCTGATGTTTTAAATTCGTATACTCCTGCAAGATCACTGAGGGCTGCGGAGCAAATGCTCTTGGCTGTCCCGAGGTCCAGATTAAAGTAGAGAGGAGATCGGGCCTTTGCTGTGACTGCTTCTAAACTGTGGAACAAACTGCCCCTTCACAGGACCTCCCCAACATTGGACACTTTCAAAACCTGTCTGAAAACCCACTTTTATTTTGTGGCTTGGATGTTTTTATATTTTTGATTGTCTTAAATGTACAGCACTTCGGTCAACAGTTGTAGTTTTAAATGTGCTATATAAATAAATTTGACTTTGACTTTGACTACAATCTCACTGATAGATGAAACTGCATTGTGGGTAATGTAGGCAATGCTGTCGACAAGGAAGAAGATCATATGAAAGCAAAAAGGACACTTTTTCTGATTCTGCTGCAGTTACTTTTTAAAACTATCCATCATGAATCTGACAGTGTCACGGGAGTGCGATGTGAAATCAGTTCTCCTTTAACGCCCCCGTGACTTCTCCTTAAACACCACCCTCAGGGCAATACTCACGTTTTTAGCTCCAATTTCAGGCTCTGTAGCAAAATCAGTAATCATTCCAGATTACTTTCAGTCCTTGTACCGTGTGTGTGTGTGTGTGTGTGTGTGTGTGTGTGTGTGTGTGTGTGTGTGTGTGTGTGTGTGTGTACAGCTGCAGTCTTATTTTTGTTGGAAAAGATTCTGGTAGTTTCCAAGAATATGTCCACATACGGAGAGAAAGAGTTTTCTTTTGGCTGAAATTTTCATTCCCTCAGCACACATGTTAGTGTGGCTATCTTTGTGAGGACCATCAGTGACAGCAGCGCATTCCCACGCACCTAAACCTCATTCTAACCTGAACCCCTTTGGAGGTCTGTCCCAAAACTTACACTGGATCCCACAAGGACAGAGGTGCAAACACACATTCACGCAACGGAGTCAGGTTGCGGGTTTGTTTTGCTTCTCAGACAGTGGAGAGGAGAGAAAATGAGCAGGGTTTTTTCACTTTCACTGGAATGTGCATTCACTGTGCAAGAAACAGTTAATGTGTGTGTGTGTGTGTGTGTGTGTGTGTGTGTGTGTGTGTGTGTGTGTGTGTGTGTGTGTGTGTGTTCATTCCTCTGATAAGATTTTCCTGCCAAATGCGAGAGGGGTTTTACGTCATAAAAAAACACACTTGGGAGAGAAAGCAAAAGAAGGAAGCAATAGTGAGAGGAGGGTGGAAAGGAAGAAGGGAGGAAGGAAGGAATGAAGGAAGGATAGAAGGGAAAGTGCTGACTCAGTTATCTGCTTGTTGATCCATGAGTCACAAAACCCAGAGAGACCATGTCTGTGTGTGTGTGCGTGCGTGCGTGCGTGCGTGCTGGCTGTAACTCAACCCTAACATGGGAAGCTCCTCCAACATCTGACAACCATTACTGCTGTCAACACATGCACACACACACACACTGCTGTAGTTTGCTGCGTCATTTTCAGCTTTATTGGACCAATAACAGAGCTGTTAATGCAACAAGCCTGCGGAGGTCAAAGGTCGACGGCCAGTGAACCACTGAACCAGTTACAGGTCCCCAGTACTTGCTGTTAGCAGGTCGTATCAAGTGCCTGATTGTCTTTGCAACAACTGTAAGAGCACAGTGTAAGACTACAACCACGTGAAAGAATGTGAAATTTTGTTTTATTTTATTTTTTTTGCTAATTTCAGGTGTGGGTCCTTCTACTTTTGCTCTCTGTTTCCTTTAGTTATTCCACAGGGAACCCCTATTTTTATTGGAAGCTTCTCTGTATTGTTGTTATTATTGTTTTCCCACACACTTCATTAACTCGCAGTACCAACCGTAGCTCCCCCAGGGCTGAAAAAAAGGTGCAGTGACCCGGGTGGTTCCTCAAACGACCACCTGGGTCTGGCTCCAAAAGCAAATCAGTCCCCAAAATCTCAAACTTTATAGCAGGCTGTTTGCAGGTCTCTATAGCTAACTTTCTCCTTCATAATAACTGTATAGGTTTTTTTCCTTTGGGATGTGGCCACTTTGCTTGACTTTGGTGCTGTCTGACAAATAATATGGCCTTTGGTACTACTTAACAGTGTCCATAGAGTCATAGAGCTTTCTAACTCAACCTGGTAGCCTTTAGATGATAACGTAGCACTCCACCCTCTGATCTACAACAAATGAGGGGATGTCACAGTTTAGCTCACACCAAAGAGCTGGATCAAACTCTATTCAGCTTTTCATTGTAAACATTTTGAATTTTCATAAAGATTATGCTTCTGTGCCCATGCAATGGTGACGATCTGTTCTGCATATGCAGATACAGAATCTGTTTTACAGAGACTTCTTCCAGTGGACAATTTGTAATCTAGTCTTGATCAGTTGTAGACTCTGTGATAAGATGTGTCTGTGTTTGTACTTTAAATGCATATTTTTTATTTTTAATCATTTCAGCTTCTATTCCCCTTTACCTCAGAGGAAAACATTTTTGCTTCGCCTACATGATAGCTTTTGTCACAGGTTACTTTTCAAAAGAGAGCACTTTGAGACTTCTAAACTCCAAACATAGCAGGAAATGTAATGCCTGGGTTCAGAAAGTTATATCAGTATAGATTCGTTTGTGAAATTGTCTTTGTTTGTTCTTGTTTGAATTTGATATTGTTATAAATGACACTATACAAATGTCTTGAGGCATTGCAGCAGTTTATTGAAGCATATGCAAACATACATGAACAGACAGTATGACAAAAATAAAGTTTGTTCATTTTTAACTATCCTAAAAGTCAACATTTGGTATGACCGCCTTTATTCTCTGACATAGCCTGAACGCTCTTCAGCAGCTTTCTTGTCATTTCTTTAAGTAGTCTTTAGCACTGGTTCTCCAGGTTTCTTAAAAGACTTTCAAAGCTCTTCTTTGGACGTTTCCTGCCTTTTGTTCAGTTCTCTGTGAAGATGATCCACCACTGCTTCAATGATGTTGAGGTCTGGGTCCTGATAGCGTTCTGTTGTGTCTCTCTATTCCAATGTACAGTACCTTTACTATATTTACAAAGTGTTTGAGAAATGTGTATTTAAACAAGGTTTTACTGCGGTGTGTTTGGGGTCACTGACATGTTGAAAGGTGAAGCCACTACCATTCACATGCTACATGGCATGTTGGATCAAAATCTGCATTCATAATATCATCAGTTGTGACAACACTATCAGCTGTAATGCAGTCCAAACCATGACTGAGCCTCCACCGTGTTTTACTGACAGCTGCACGCTGTATGCGTCCTCCCTACATACTGACAGCAATCTGAAGCACAAAATCCAAAGTTGGCGTTACCGTCTGAAAATGGTCAGGTACAAGGATTTTCCCATTTGTTACGGACATCACTTTCTGCAGTAGATGGCGTTGATAACACTTCAAGTGTTTTCTAATATTTAAAAAAAAAGACAGATTTTACTTTTCTCACGCTCTTACCTTCTCTTAAAGTTAACTGTATGAGGTCTAGCCACTGATTTCGTAAAATGTAATGACACACACACACACACACACACAGATCTACGAGCTTTTCACGGCTTTACTCGTGTTTATTTTTCATCTAAAAGGAATCTATCTTTTAGTATGGAGGATAAGAAGGGGGAAAGGAGAGGAGGAGAGGTGAGACGAGTCCAGGAGGGGAGCTGGAGAGAGAAGGAGGGATAGAGGAAGAGGAGGACGTTGAAGTGTGCATAAGAAAGCAGCTCCTCCCTCCCGCTGTCTGCGGACCGGACGGCAGCAGCAGAAAAGCACCAATCAGCAGGAAAATCGCGTCTAATTTGGGATTTAACTCGAAGTGAATGAGCGAGTCTTCACCGGAGCACGGACCTGCGCTGCCCTCACTTCACTGTGCCCCCGTACCCTCTGTGAACCGACCGACATGCTCTCTCTGGGGCTCGCCGTGTCTCTGCTGGCCGTGTCCTGCGCGCTGTGGCCGGCTGCGGTCCGGGCGGCGTCCTGCGAGACTGTGCGGATCCCGCTGTGCCGGTCCATGCCCTGGAACATGACCAAGATGCCGAACCATCTCCACCACAGCACGCAGGACAACGCGGTGCTGGCCATCGAGCAGTTTGAGGGGCTGCTGGGTGAGTTACTGCCCCTCAGTGCCCTAATAAACTTTTTTTAATTGGGCAGTTAATTAAGTCATTGAAGAACCTGGTGTGTAATTAACTGACCGTAGAAGCAATCGCACAGTGATTTTTCAGGTTCTCATGAAAACATGTAAACGTTTTCCCCACAACTTTATTTTTAACTTACTGTTCACGATTTTTGATTTTTGAAGTCGCTAATAAGCAGTTAAAGCGCTATTTTAGGGCACACAGATTAGTTAACAAGTCGGGCAAAGGCTGAAACAGCCTGGGATGACCTTTTTATCATCTGCACGTTGCCTTGACATTAACATAAACACCTGACCAATCATAACATCTCTGTAATGTTATTTTGGACATAACTCAGAAATGATGAAATTAAAGTAAGGAGGCTTTAATGTACATACAGAAAGTGGAGTGAAGAACAGACACTTGAATAGGTTACTTCTCTAAAATTACCAAGTGTTTTTTCCAGGGCCGTAATCATCATATATATTTGAGGGGACATATGCCCCCAATCAGATATATTCAAATTTCCAACCTTCCAATGTACTTATGGAAACCATAAAAATAGTTTTTCTTCTGTGCAATAACAGATGATCACATCCCAAAATACTGATTAGTGAATGTTATCATGAACTAAATTGATGTCTTTATAATAATAATGATTATTATTATTGTTGTTGTTATTATTATTATTATTATTATTATTATTATTATTATTATATGCACAGCAGTGGGTAGGTATAATCAGTGTCAAATACTTTACTTTGCTTTATTTACCTTCTTTCTTCTTAAATATGCATGTAATTGGGATTCAGTAATATTTTTATATCAGCTGTTGACCACCTGACCCTCAGACTTAGATCTCTCACCCCCAGATGTTGACTAGTAATAAATGCTAATCAAATATAAACTAATAAAATACTAACTACTGCCAAGTATTTCCAGCAGATCTGCAGGAAAAATGTCAGGACGTTTTGTGGTGGAGCAGGGCTGGATCTGGTCTGATCACTGAAACCATCGCTTCACTTAGAGATTATGGAAACCTTTTTCTTTTTTGGCTGCTGTAGCAGTACTCTGTAATGGAGCAACCATATTTTGAACAGTTGGTCAGTGACAACCCACTTTCTGGTCTGACTGTAGCACTAATCCAAGACAGCACACATCAGAATTATAGCTGGCTACAGGAGGAGGAACCTGAGCATTTTCAGCCTCTTGGGTTCACATGAATTTGGTTACAAGAGCGGTCAAGATTCTGAAATGATCTCCGAGCTGTGGACGTTGTCCAGGAAAAACAGGAATTTCAATTGTTTTGCCGCAAGGGATGGCATTCCATTTTTTTCTAATTAGCCAGCCAGTTGACCGTGAAGAATCATAGCATGAGTTGGTTTGAATACTGGAAATTGAATTCCTGGTATTTCCTAAAAAATTCTTGACAAAAATCTGTTTCCATTTTCTGGGGAAAATACCTGCGGTATAATAAAGTTTGAAAATGAGCCCGTTTGGCATCATTTTTAACTGGTTGAGAAGCTTGTAGTACAAAAGACTGATTTTTAAACCAGTGCGTTAGTGTTCAAACTTGTGTACATGTATCTGGCATTTCTGATGGAAACATCTTTGTAATTATGTATTATTTGCAGTTTTGAATAAGATGGTAGTCTAAATATTTTTATTCAACCAACAATACACCTGAGGCAAAAGTCATTTTTCTAGTAAAGCTGTCAAACACTCATGGTTTTAACTAATCAGTCGGCTAAATTAATCCTTTTTCTGTCTTTCTTCCATATTCAGGGTATATAACCGAATGACCAAGGAGCACAAACAAAACAACACAACCACACTCATTCAAATAGTGCAAAAACAATTCGGCTCTTTCCATTTTCTGTTTTGTAACACTGTGAACAAAATGTCGGTCCATTTGCTTTGTAGGAAAAAACAAGACTTGTGAACATGTCACTTTAGATGGGAACTTTTGATGGCCATGTTAGTTATCTGGTAGTAAATTGTAGGCAAAAATAAAAAATCAATCAGGAACATAATCAGTGAAGTAATTGACAGCAAGTTCTGACCCTGCTTAACCCTGCCGGGAGGCTTTCACTTTTCAAAAGTTTTAGCTTTGGCAGGCCGTGGAGTCAGCACACTTAGCAGGTAAGCTGACCTTAATGCCAGCAGACATCAGCTGGTCACCTATTGCATCCAATTGGCAAATTTTAGTCTTTAGACCTCTGACCTCATGTTTCTAAATATTAGAAGTATGGCCGTCTGTACCGACAACACTCATTTACACATAGTTTTGAAAGTGCTGCGTTTTCTGAGCAGAAATCTTTTTTCAGAACTAGAAATAATGAGAACCTTGGAAAATGGCACAGAAGTTATTATTCATTTATTTTAAATGACCACCTTCTCTTCATTTTAACCGTGGCTTGTTGAGCTATAAATCCTGAACAAAACTGTAAAAACTGTAGGATTATGGGATTGTTTTTTGTTGTGTTTTTTAAGATAAAGGGGCCTGTTAATTTTACTTAGATATAATAGGAGGTATTCTTCCATTGAAGGGGACTGATATGCTCCTTTGTTATTATTTCCAGACTCCATGAGAGTAGCTTTGTGCGGCTCAAAGTACAAAATAATCCTTATTCATTTTACACTTGAATGTCGGTGCAGTGCTTAAGTTCACGTAAAAACGCGCCCTACTAGCTTGCATGCCTTTAAGGCTACTACTACTACTGCTGCTACTACTACTAATGATAATAATAGTGATAACTGGAATAATTTAGCCACACATAATAACAGTTCAACTCCAAATCTAAAAGTCTCCCATCAGGGAGACTGTTTGCCTGATAAGTTAGCCCCACAGTGGAAATAAATAGGATTGGTTCCTTTCGCATATTAAAGAAAAAGTTATTCTTGATTCTTTGTCTTTTGAAATTGCCATGGTGCAATGCACAGTCTCACTACTTATTTCACTCATATATATTCTAGCAAGTCAGGTTAACAAAAAACGTTATTTTTATTGCAGGTGACTTTACATCGGTTTTGCATTATATGATTTAAAAGTAGTTCAACCACATGAAATGTTACAGTTTTACTGTAGCTGCTAATCAAGGCTAGTTAGCTCCTTAAAAAAATAGCTTTAACTTTTTTCCCCTCATTATGATTTTATTTTCACTACCATTTGATGTATGTGGTAATTCAGTTAAGTAAAATTTTCTAATCCATCAGACCAATAAAATTAGGCAAATTAGATTTAGATAGTCTTTTCTCCTTCCACTCAAGTGGAATAGGTCATTATAGAGGACAGTGGAAGTAGAATCGCCTCAGTCAAAATGCATGAAATTTACATTTATTAAGTAAACTGTAACAGGAACTGCCTCGGAGCATATCTGCGGATATCAAATATCACTATCTCTCTGTAGGATTTGGCAAGTAACATTGCTTTTCAATCCTGCACGTTCTCTACACATGCCATCACTGTCTGGTTAAAAATAAACGAACTAAACTAAATATGAGTTCTGATTAAAGGTTTGGGCAGGCTGCCACAGTTAGGTTTGGTTTGGTTACTTTGGCTGATCTCCTCCATCCATACTAACAGCAGTTTGAACCATAAATTCCAAACTTTCAGAGGGTACCTCTCTCCTGACCTACTCCTTACATATTAACTCCATAATTAAAATGTTTTGCTTCAAAGAGTCTTCATTACTCTACTATACCTGTTGCCACTGATTTCCAGTCCAGGCCTTGGGTAATTTTCCGTGCCTCAGTTTGTTTGTTTTTTGCCCTGTTCCCTTTCCTTAAGGATGGGTTCTTGACAGCCACCCTTCTACTGAGACCGGTTATGATGATGCCTCAAAGAGCCAAACAGTAGATCAGAGGTCGCCAATCCCAGTCCACGAGGGCCGGTGTCCCTGCAGGTTTTAGATGCGTCCTTGATCCATCACAGCTGATTTAAATGGATAAATTACCTTCTCAGCATGTCTTGAAGTTCTCCAGAGGCCTGGTAATGAACTAATCATGTGATTCAGGTGTGTTGACCCAGGGTGAGATCTAAAACCTCCAGGGACACCGGCCCTCATGGACTGGGATTGGGGACCCCTGCAGTAGATGGATCAGTGGAAGGGCCAGATGCAGCTCTCAGGTTCTGTGTCAGGCTGGATTTCTTTTATTATTTATTTAAGAGATACTGTGTGTAAAATGTCACCACTAGATGTCAGTATATTGCAGTCAACTGAATTCTGTTTCAAGTGCTTAATTGAAGCTAAGGTAGCGGCTGTGGGACAGACAACTCGTGTGAGTGGTTGAGGATTTCCTGACCTTTTCTGTTAGGAAACGCTGCTTTCTTGCTGCTGTTAGTTGCTGTTAGCCTGTTGGATCCTTGCACACTTGGCGAATACACTGCCATCACGTGAGAATCCATTGAAATAACTGTGACAACATCAGAATAAATAAACCCGTTCATGCACATTTTCATGTGTTAGAGCCCCAACCACTGTGTAGGTAATGAGACATGAGGTAAGGAGGTGGAAAGAGGATGGAGTAGTGGTGGAAGAGAAAAAGGTAGCCAATGTGCAAAGAAAATATTTCAAAATATACAGAAATATGCACTGGCTCAAGACTTTTTGTTTTATGATAAATTATATGGTGAATAAGATACTTTAAAAAAGGGCTGTATAATAACGTCCTTGTTGTAAAAGCCAACCTTTTTCTTACTTCAAACCAGCAGTTTGACTTAAATTCTTTTATCCATTTCTACAACCATATTTTGAATTCTTTGCTAATGTCGATTTAAATTTGAAATATGTATAGGTGTTCATTCTTATTTTTTCTCTAATCGGATCATTTCTCCCAGTCGTTTAACTTGTAATAACCGACCGTTTCACATTTCCATGTGAGACAAGCATTGATAACTGCATATGTGGTCACATTCATCAGTAATCTTCACTATTTGAGGTTTCTGCAGTCTCATTTCCTGCCATATTAGTTCATAATTTATCCATGTCTGTCTTCAATAAATACATTTAGGTGCTGGCTGAACTTTGAGCTTGGCTGAGGTGGGCGGAATGAAGATTTTAAAAAGTGGTTAAAAAGGACTCTGCTTTAACCAGAAAAATGTCCTAATGAAAGAGCTCTGGGCCAACAACCAGGAAGCAGTTTGAGGTCACAAGTTCAAGCTATTTCTGTGACTTCACTGTGAAGTGGTACAGCCAAACCTCAGACCCACTCTGCAATAAAAGCACTGATCCATCCTCTACCCAGTGCTAAACTCTTTCTGGTCTCATCCTGTTTGAAACATGCAGCAGGATGGCAGATGGTAAAAGTCCAGTGTTTGTTCAGCCAGGGGTCCCTGAATGCACCATGTCTTCACTGACATGAAGAAGACATGAGTCTATCTAGAGGGCTCAAATTAAGTGAGCTGAGACTGAACAACCGTCCTTAAATATTTCTACAACAAGTGTGGATATGAAAGCTTCTTGGTCATAGCATGTAACGTCCCATATGGAAAAGAAATAGTAAAAACTTATAAGTGATTACTCATGAAAGTGGCCACTTTCTCATTACTTTCATATATTGTTTTAGTAAGTATCCAAAACATACAAGTTTCATTATATAATTTTTCAAGGGATCTTATATCTGTTTTCACTCTTATATGCTTTTCATACAAGTTTCACACAAGACAGATACAAACTTTATAAGATTTATATATATCTTTTCCATATGGGGTAATTCTGAAATACCATTTAAAAGGTGAAGAATTCCCAGTGGATGAGCACTTGGTGACAACCTCTCTGGCTTCCTTTTCTCACCCCAACCGGTCGTGCCCAGGGCTGGACTGGGACAAAAATCGGCCCGGGCATTTTGACTAGAGACCGGCCCACCAGGTATAGGAAAAGTCATAAAGCCTTTGAATGAAAACAAACACTGTTGTGACAGTGATGTACACTGTCTTGATTATATGTATTTCTATACATTTTACATCAGATAAAAACTTTGGTTGTAAGATTCAGATAATTATTTATTAAAAGCTAGAAATTTTAAATGAGAATAAGAAAGAAAAGTATTTCTTTGTGCCCCCCTTCTCCCTGTTAATGCCCTACCTGGCCCCCCTGGCAAAACTTTGCTAGACCCGCCCCTGCACAGTTACCAGCTGTCAGCTACACAGAAAAGGATCCTGGTGTTATTTGTCTCTCAGAAACAGTTCATAACTTCCCTTCAACTCATTCATGTCACCTAAAAGGTAAACCTGTTTCTCCATCACCTGTTCAGCTCTGATGATTCAGTAAGGACATCTCCTGGTTTCATCTTCATGTTTCCCTCTCACCACATATCCAAACCGATATCATGACCAGCAGCTTTTACAGCTGTGGCTCCAGCAAACATCAGCTGATACTAGAAAGTAATATTAAATAAATTCTAACAACAGCTGATCAAGCTTAAACGTGCTGCTGTTGTTTAACCACTGGTTCCTCTTTCTGGCGCAAAGTGGGCGATAAACAAGAGAGCCGATCAGCTGATCATTGATCAGTTTCATGATTGAAGCAGCAAAAGGAGAGGGAGGGGGAGAGAATGAGAGAAGAAGAGGCAGCTGTACAACGTAAAGACGCAGAATAATCTTAATGACCTTGTAGTACCATATCACCCTATTAGAGCACTTCGCTCTCGCTCTGCAGGCCTACTTGTTGTTCCTAGAGTATTTAAAAGTAGAATGGGAGGCAGAGCCTTCAGTTTTCAGGCCCCTCTTCTGTGGAACCAGCTTCCAGTTTGGATTCGGGAGACAGACACTATCTCTACTTTCAAGATTAGGCTTAAAACTTTCCTTTTTGCTAAAGCATATAGTTAGGGCTGGACCAGGTGACCCTGAATCCTCCCTTAGTTATGCTGCAATAGACATAGGCTGCCGGGGGATTCCCATGATGCATTGAGTTTTTCCTTTCCAGTCACCTTTCTCACTCACTATGTGTTAATAGACCTCTCTGCATTGAATCATATCTGTTATTAACCTCTGTCTCTCTTCCACAGCATGTCTTTATCCTGTCTTCCTTCTCTCACCCCAACCGGTCGCAGCAGATGGCCGCCCCTCCCTGAGCCTGGTTCTGCCGGAGGTTTCTTCCTGTTAAAAGGGAGTTTTTCCTTCCCACTGTCGCCAAAGTGCTTGCTCATAGGGGGTCATATGATTGTTGGGTTTTTCTCTGTATCTATGAAGCGCCTTGAGGCGACTTTTGTTGTGATTTGGCGTGCAGCGTAACACAGAATAACTCCAGCTATGTCTTTTTCCATTCTAGCTGAAGTCCGGGACAAACTGTGTTCCTTTTCAGCTCAATATGAAACTCATAATATTTTCTCTGAATACGGGACGATTCCATTTTTTACAGGACAGTTGGCAACTCTACTAACTAACCTTATGAATAAAATAAAGTTCACTATCAGTAACATCATAGCACCCACCCAGCTGTATAGAAACTCCGTCATGCTAGCTAGTAGTACGAGTTATTGTACTAACTGACTCACTATTAGTGAAAAGTGTGGAAGGTCACTTTATTAATGGGTCTGTTTGAAATGGAGCAGCGAACTTTTGGATGCCCTCGTCTTTCTCCAGAGTAGGAGTCACAGGAGCTTCCAGTCAGCATCACCAATGACTTGTGTTGCTACCACATGGATTTGAAAATGAAATAAAAAAGATATTTCCAGGATGGACACCATTTGCTAAAAATGTCTGTTTTTTAAATGCTTGCAGGTGTTCACAACATATTTTCCTAAGTGCTCCAATTTGTCCTCATTATTTATTTATTTTAACCATATAAGATATTGTGTAACTTTCTTGAGTAACATTGCATATTTGCTGTGTTAGACATGTGGGCTGTAATCCATAAATATTGTGACTAAAGCTGCCTCTGGCAAAACATCTGTATTTAGAGCTATTTGCAGCTATTTTTATTGCAAAAAGACATCTTTCCACCGATTCTGCCTTTATATACGAATCCATGGAAAAATGTCTTTATACCGCTTGATTGCTTGGATGCTCAAAAGTAACAAAAGTATTGAGTTTATGGAGGGAGGGTGTTGGATGTACATGGAACTCATATACACAGAGTGAGAGTGGGGAACTACACTGACCTTATTTTAAAAATCTCAAGTTCTACTTAAAACAGTACAATGGCATAAGAGTTCACACCAGGTGTACATGATACACCTGGTGTGGGTGGGGGAGTGACTCCAGGGCGGGTGGACTAAATTCAATAGCTGCCACCCCACTGATTTCTATTTTGTCATTTCAGCTGCTCATCATTTATGCTCTCTAATGAAATTGCACATATAACCTGTGTTTCCCTTCTTCTTCAAGGTACTGGTTGCAGTCCGGATTTGCTCTTTTTCCTATGTGCCATGTACGCGCCAATCTGTACTATTGACTTCCAGCATGAGCCAATCAAGCCCTGTAAGGCAGTGTGCGAGCGGGCGAAGCTCGGCTGTGAGCCGGTGATGAAGCGTTACAACCACAGCTGGCCCGACAACCTGGCCTGCAGCGAGCTGCCACTCTATGACCGTGGAGTCTGCATCTCTCCTGAGGCCATCGTCAAGGCAGACGGACCAGGTACACTCATTCATTTGTATTATTGCTGTTATATGTGTGGCTGCCAATTTTGACCCGAGACAGCCTAATTCTGGAAATTGTTCTTATGTTTCTGTTTTGTTTTGTTTTGTTGTTTGTTTGTTTTTTGTTTGTTTTTTGTTTCACCATCACAAAATGATGTTGACGTTGACAAAGATTATTAAAAAATCTTTTAAAAAAAGCACAAAATCCAAAGAGGGGGGGGGAAATATTAAGCGAGTAATCACCATTTTTATAACTAATAAGACCTATTTCCAATGCTAATGTTCATGCTGGTACTTGAAGGATGTCCTTCATTTAAAAGTGCAAGAGACAGTAAAAGGATGGTAACAGGAAGCTGTTCAGTGACTCTGGCTGACGTGTAGAAACATTAAAAACATCATAAACAACATAAAAAAAACAACTTTAAAATCAGCTCCTTTTTAGAGGTCCTGAATGAAGGTGTGAGTGAGCATGACCAAATGATTGATTCAAATTTAAAATGTAATCTTTATTAAGCTTTTTGGACAGTTAACATCAGCTTGTGAATAAAAAGTTCATAAGATGATTATTTGAAGCCAGACACTGTTTAATTCATGTATTTGACCACTGAAGTAAAATGTAGCAGGCTCTAAGCTCTTACTAATACCACATACCAGTGTCTGTCAGCATGACCAAAGACTGTGAAAGATGGATGTAGCTACAGTAACATGAGCCCCTGATTGCTTCTGCCATTGCCTTTTTGGTATTTTGAGACCAGATGTGATAAGAAAGGGGTGACTTTGATAATCCTGCCTTTCCAACACTTAGAATGACCAAAATTACAAAGTGGACATGACGTTTTATTTGATATCACTCAGAATGAGAGACTCAAACCATAAACTCAGAAAAGTGTTCATACAGGTCAGGGCTGATGACAATTTTCCTGCAGATTTCTAAAACACCGACCCTTGTAGAAAAGAAGACGGATTTAAATTGCTTTGCATTGGTTTCTATTTTTCAGACCTGAAAGCTATGTCCATCTTTCATAGTGTCTGTAGTAATGAAAGGACTATCTGCATTGGAAGGTTAGCCTTTTCACCAAAGATATTCTGAGTGTCTCCTCAGAATACAGATATTGCTTCACTATTGAGATTTTTCTGAATCAAAAAGAGCAAATTTTTTTCTTTGTGAAGACAAAGAGGGAGCTTGTTCACGTGATGGCCCTTCATTGCTATTAAACACAAACGTTTTTCAGTCTCACAGATTTGTAGCATTTGAGTTTAATTTAAAACATTGAGTTTTCATTATTTAACATAGTTTCAGGATATTTTTAGGAATTCTGTCAATTTCAACACAACTTTTGATTTTGAATGTGTAATTAAGTAACAAAATGACTCTGCAGATTAGTGACATAAGTGCCATAAAGAGCAGCTATGTTCCATGACCAGCAGATGTGGCTGGTTCTGCTGGAGGTTTCTTCCTGATAAAAGGGAGTTTTGTCTTCTACTGTCACCAAAGTGTTTCTTCATAAGGGGTTCATCTGATTGTTGGGGTTTCTCCATGTTATTGTAGGTTTACAATAGTACAATATACAGTGGGGCAAAAAAGTATTTAGTCAGCCACCGATTGTGCAAGTTCCCCCACTTAAAATGATGACAGAGGTCAGTAATTTGCACCAGAGGTACACTTCAACTGTGAGAGACAGAATGTGAAAAAAAAATCCATGAATCCACATGGTAGGATTTGTAAAGAATTTATTCGTAAATCAGGGTGGAAAATAAGTATTTGGTCAATAACAAAAATACAACTCAATACTTTGTAACATAACCTTTGTTGGCAATAACAGAGGTCAAACGTTTACTATAGGTCTTTACCAGGTTTGCACACACAGTAGCTGGTATTTTGGCCCATTCCTCCATGCAGATCTTCTCGAGAGCAGTGATGTTTTGGGGCTGTCGCCGAGCAACACGGACTTTCAACTCCCGCCACAGATTTTCTATGGGGTTGAGGTCTGGAGACTGGCTAGGCCACTCCAGGACTTTCAAATGCTTCTTACGGAGCCACTCCTTTGTTGCCCGGGCGGTGTGTTTTGGATCATTGTCATGTTGGAAGACCCAGCCTCGTTTCATCTTCAAAGTTCTCACTGATGGAAGGAGGTTTTGGCTCAAAATCTCACGATACATGGCCCCATTCATTCTGTCCTTAACACGGATCAGTCGTCCTGTCCCCTTGGCAGAAAAACAGCCCCATAGCATGATGTTTCCACCCCCATGCTTCACAGTAGGTATGGTGTTCTTGGGATGCAACTCAGTATTCTTCTTCCTCCAAACACGACGAGTTGAGTTTATACCAAAAAGTTCTACTTTGGTTTCATCTGACCACATGACATTCTCCCAATCCTCTGCTGTATCATCCATGTGCTCTCTGGCAAACTTCAGACGGGCCTGGACATGCACTGGCTTCAGCAGCGGAACACGTCTGGCACTGCGGGATTTGATTCCCTGCCGTTGTAGTGTGTTACTGATGGTGACCTTTGTTACTTTGGTCCCAGCTCTCTGCAGGTCATTCACCAGGTCCCCCCGTGTGGTTCTGGGATCTTTGCTCACCGTTCTCATGATCATTTTGACCCCACGGGATGAGATCTTGCGTGGAGCCCCAGATCGAGGGAGATTATCAGTGGTCTTGTATGTCTTCCATTTTCTGATGATTGCTCCCACAGTTGATTTTTTCACACCAAGCTGCTTGCCTATTGTAGATTCACTCTTCCCAGTCTGGTGCAGGTCTACAATACTTTTCCTGGTGTCCTTCGAAAGCTCTTTGGTCTTGGCCATGGCGGAGTGGGAGTCTGCGGAGCATCAGCAGAGATGTCTCTCCACATCAGTGTGCTTCAGACTGACCACCATCAATGGCATTTTTCTGTAGTCACAATCCATTCGCCTTCCATTCTGCCAGCTTCTCTTGGACTGTCCTTCAGAGACATTTTCAATAGGATTACGGAATAATGCGACCCCACAACCACCACCAGCAGCCCCTCCCAGCTACCGTATATGGACCTGTATGGCACCCCCACTAAGATAGAGGAGGGGCTACAAATCGGCCAACCACTATACTTCTATCCAAGAGATAAAAACCACTAACCAGCCCTGATGTACTGCCTCCCCTACCCACTGCTTTTTCCACTTCATCAGTTTCCTTCAGAGAAGCATCAGGTGCTTGCAAATAGAAGGGATGAAGGAACAATGACCTATTGCTTCATCCTAGAGGAATGTCCCATAAGACAAGAGACCATCACCCCCCACCACTATTTCCTAACCACCTCCAAAATATACCAGCCACACTTATCTCCACCGCCCACGAGCCAGATCCACATACCAGCCCTCTATAAACGGCCGCATTTTCTTAATCTGAAATAAAAATGAGAATTACCACAAAAGCTCTGTAAATACATGTTTTCAACGCTTCAGTCTCACACACACGACACATCTGTACAGAGTAAAAGACTATCGTTACATACACCTATTCAGAACGCGTACGTACTTGTCGCTCCTTTTTATCCATTATCTGTCGGCCTGATCCACGAATCCCACACCCCCTCATTCACGACCGCTATCTGTCCGTTTGCCAGGTATTCATATATTCTCGGGGTGCACACTGCAGTGGGCTTTGATATGTAAAAGTTCCCATGAGCATCTCACTAGCAGGGGGAAGTCACATAAAAAGGGAGGAGTGGCTCCAGGTCTGGCTACACCAAGCTACAAAAAACAAGTCACTAAATGCTCTCTGCTACCAGTACACACAAACACACTCTCGCACACTCACACAGAGGACCCGAGTAGTGCTGTCACTTCCACTTCAGACTGACACACTAAAAAGAAAAAATGAGATAGAGGAGGGGTAAGGGTGGCTTGGGGCGGGTTAAGTTGAGGGCTTTTTTTAAGAACTTCAAATCCCTACTGTGTCGCCAAGGATACCGGAAACACTGCAGCCCCTCCATTTACCTCCTCGCCATCACAAGTGCACGCGCACACACAGACACACACACAGACACAATTGATGTCGTTTTTAATAATATAGTATTTATCTCCACAGCGTCTATGAGGGATGTGTAGAGGCACTTCTCTGTACCGTATTCACGACGCTCCATTGACCAGTTAGGATTATGATGCAACCAAATGATGTTGAGATATCCTTCTGTTACACAGGACCTGTCCAACGGCCTCAACAGTCAGACCTCCACTCCTCGCCGAAGTGAAAGATGGTGTGCGAGGTTAGGCAGTGATCAGTGGCTCAGCTTCCTGTTTGAGAAAATCCTGAAATATATCGAGGAGGAGGGAAGAAGAGGAGGAGGAGGAGGAGGAGGAGGAGAGGAGGAAGAGGAGGAGAGGATGTGCAGGTCTACAATACTTTTCCTGGTGTCCTTCGAAAGCTCTTTGGTCTTGGCCATGGCGGAGTTTGGAGTCTGACTGTTTGAGGCTGTGGACAGGTGTCTTTTATACAGATGATGAGTTCAAACAGGTGCCATTCATACAGGTAACGAGTGGGGGACAGAAAAGCTTCTTACAGAAGACGTTACAGGTCTGTGAGAGCCAGAGATTTTCCTTGTTTGAGGTGACCAAATACTTATTTTCCACCCTGATTTACGAATAAATTCTTTACAAATCCTACCATGTGAATTCATGGATTTTTTTTTCACATTCTGTCTCTCACAGTTGAAGTGTACCTCTGGTGCAAATTACTGACCTCTGTCATCATTTTAAGTGGGGGAACTTGCACAATCGGTGGCTGACTAAATACTTTTTTGCCCCACTGTATATACATTGGCAATAACCATAGCAAAGGTGATCCACAAAAATTATACCATGTATGATATCTTTAAGAGTGAATTATGACAACATGAAAATGACTCGTACTCCAGTTCTTGCATAGTAAAACCAGTGACATCTTAAATGGTATGAACTGCACTCTTTCTTTTTTTTTTCCTCCCGAGAGTCTCAACATGGAGGCTAACTCCGACAAGGATCGCTCACTGCAATTTTTAGTATATATCAGTGTTTTCTATCATGCTATACTACTCTCAGCAGTTTGTTTCTGCTCCCTCTCAGATAACATGAGTCATTCCCTGTCCAACTTCACTCCCACAGACTTTCTCAAAGAGCTCCTTGATACAGGAGGCCCACTCATTTTACACTCAATAAAACCCTCACTGTCCTCTGCTCCTTCAAACAGATCCAGGACCAGCAGGTCCAGAAAAAACCTTCATCTCAATCCCCTTGACCTCCATAACGATACACCCACATATCTCTGTTCTGCCCCAAATTGGCTTGGCTCAGCAGGGCTTTGGGATTTTCCCTTGGTGTAATTTGTTGGTTTGCTGAGGTTCTGTTGGGGTGAATCATTTAAGTCATTCCAGTGATTTTCTGTGGGACTCTGGTCTGCATGTTGCTTTACAGAAATATGTCTACAACTAGAAGCAGCTGCAGTTTTTCAGTGTATTGAAACACCAGCTCACAACCCCAGTTACCTTTGCACGCCTAGAGGTACATGGATGCAGGAGAACAGAGACTTGTACCATAAAGCTAATTCCCAGGTCATTATCAGTGTATTATGCTTTTCCCGTGATTGGATGCCACCCCACATAGCTCTTTTCCCTATCCTCTATTGATTTTTCGGTAGAGCTGCACATAAAGTGGTGTGGAAAGGTATTTGCCCCCTTCCAGATTTTTTTTTGTATGTTTGTCACACTTAAATGTTTCAGATCATCAAACACATTTAGATATTAGACAATGATGACACAAGAAAGCACAAAATGCAGTTTCTAAATTAAGGTGTTTATTATTAATGTGAAAAAGTGTGCAGCAGCAACTCATCCAATAGGTCACAGAAGACCCCAGAACAGCATCCAAAGACCTGCAGGCCTCACTTGTCTCAGTAAATGTCAGCGTTCATGATTCCACCATAAGATAGAGACTGGGCAAAAATTGCCTGTGTGGGAGAGTTCCAAGACGAAAGCCACTGCTGAGCAAAGGAGCTTGTCTCAGCTATGCCAGAAAACATCTTGAGAAATTCCTCTGTGGACTGACGAGACAAAAGTTGAACTTTTTGGAAGGTGTCTGTCCCATTACATCTGGCGTAAAAAAGTAACAGAGCATTTCAGAAAAGGAACAACATACCAACAGTAAAATTTGGTGGTCATAGTGTGATGGTCTGAGGCTGTTTTGCTGCCTCAGGACTTGGTAGACTTGTTGTGGTAAATAAAACAATGCCGTCTACCAAAACATCCTAAAGGAGCAGAAGGTCCACCTCTGAATGGCTTAAGAAACACAAAACTAAGATTATGGAGTGGCCTAGTCAATGTTTTGACCTGAATCTGATTGAGATTCTGTGACGTGACCATAAAAAGGTGGTTCATATAAGGGAGTGCAGAATTATTAGGCAATTGAGTATTTTGTCCACATCATCCTCTTCATGCATGTTGTCTTACTCCAAGCTGTATAGGCTCGAAAGCCTACTACCAATTAAGCATATTAGGTGATGTGCATTCTGTAATGAGAAGGGGTGTGGTCTAATGACATCAACACCCTATATCAGGTGTGCATAATTATTAGGCAACGTCCTTTCCTTTGGCAAAATGGGTCAAAAGAAGGACTTGACAGGCTCAGAAAAGTCAAAAATAGTGAGATATCTTGCAGAGGGATGCAGCAGTCTCAAAATTGCAAAGCTTCTGAAGCGTGATCATCGAACAATCAAGCGTTTCATTCAAAATAGTCAACAGGGTCGCAAGAAGCGTGTGGAAAAACCAAGGCGCAAAATAACTGCCCATGAACTGAGAAAAGTCAAGCGTGCAGCTGCCAAGATGCCACTTGCCACCAGTTTGGCCATATTTCAGAGCTGCAACATCACTGGAGTGCCCAAAAGCACAAGGTGTGCAATACTCAGAGACATGGCCAAGGTAAGAAAGGCTGAAAGACGACCACCACTGAACAAGACACACAAGCTGAAACGTCAAGACTGGGCCAAGAAATATCTCAAGACTGGTTTTTCTAAGGTTTTTGGACTGATGAAATGAGAGTGAGTCTTGATGGGCCAGATGGATGGGCCCGTGGCTGGATTGGTAAAGGGCAGAGAGCTCCAGTCCGACTCAGACGCCAGCAAGGTGGAGGTGGAGTACTGGTTTGGGCTGGTATCATCAAAGATGAGCTTGTGGGGCCTTTTCGGGTTGAGATTTACAAGGAGGGAAAACAGTACACCTCTCTGAACAGTGTCTGGGAGGCTGTGGTTGCTGCTGCACGCAATGTTGATGGTGAACAGATCAAAACACTGACAGAATCCATGGATGGCAGGCTTTTGAGTGTCCTTGCAAAGAAAGGTGGCTATATTGGTCGCTGATTTGTTTTTGTTTTGTTTTTGAATGTCAGAAATGTATATTTGTGAATGTGGAGATGTTATATTGGTTTCACTGGTAAAAATAAATAATTGAAATGGGTATATATTTGTTTTTTGTTAAGTTGCCTAATAATTATGCACAGTAATAGTCACCTGCACACACAGATATCCCCCTAAAATAGCTAAAACTAAAAACAAACTAAAAACTACTTCCAAAAACATTCAGCTTTGATATTAATGAGTTTTTTGGGTTCATTGAGAACATGGTTGTTGTTCAATAATAAAATTATTCCTCAAAAATACAACTTGCCTAATAATTCTGCACTCCCTGTAGACTTATATAGATGTAGCACAGCAGCCGCCAGGGTGGCATACTTTCTGTGCAGAACTGTAAACTGTAAAAAATTGGTAACTGCAATACATATCTCTGTATTGGCAGTTGTCTGGCCAATCTGGCTAAGGCATTCAGGCAGTTTTTAAGTCTGATCTCTTTAAGTTCACCTCTTCCAGAGCAGTTAAATGCCACACCACAGGCTAATGTGCTAATCTGCCATAATGATCTAGTTTTTACAATATCAGGGGGAAAAGGAGAAAAAAAAATGACTGGCCAAATAACCTTGTTGGTTTGTTTGTTTGTTTGGGGGCGGGTGCAGAAACCCTGCAGATAGAAAGTTATTGTAGCATCTCAGGCCTGTATTAAGAACCTGGCTTATTGATACAGATGCCAAGGCTAAAGCCTGTTTTTACAGAGCAACTTTGGAAGTTTCTGAAACATTGACGTTTTCCACAGTTGCTCTTTCTGATGAGATAGATGGATGAAAATGTTCAGTTTGGTTTATAGAAGGGTGCTGCCTGTATGTACCTTGCAGGAGGCAGCATTTATAAATAAAAAATGATAATAATAAAGAAATCCAAAGTCCCACATATCTCCAAAGTTAATTTTCCCTCCTTCTGGACCTTTTCCCACAACCTCCAGGACAGTCTAACCATCCATTTTGCCCAGGTCCAGATCACAATGGTAACAGTGATCACAAGCTTCTTGTTGAAAATATTTTTCTGGTCAGGTGGGACGCAAATTTCCAGCCTCTTCTTCCAGTTGAATATCACTACAAAACCCCCTACTTCAAGCAACCTCTACTGGCTTCTTTCTGTGCAGAGGGAGGAAGTTTAGCTTTACACATGTAACAGATGTCTGACTCAAAGGGTAAGCAAAACAAACTGAGGGCTATTCACTTTAGTCGACGGTGCCTTGGTTAAAAGGTTAAGGCTTGAGGATATATGCAATGCTGTTGGTATTCATACACTATAAATAATGTTGCTCTTGGAACTTTTATTGCAACTGACTAATCACATTGTGGTGATGTCATAGCTTTGCAACTAGGCAAAAAAGACCAAAATCTACTCCCACAACAGCTTCAGAAAGTCGATGAGAGACGATAATGTGCAACAAAGTCGGTGTAGGAAGCGGACTGAGATGGACATTCAAACTGCAGTTCATGTCATGTGACAACCAATGGGGTAATGATGACTTAGGTTTGGGTATAAAGTTGTCATCGTCATAATAATAGTTGTTGTTATTTTCATTGTTTTTTCAGTTTCATAAAAATATACTTTTGTGAAAAGGTTCATTAAAATCCAAACTGTCTTTCAGTGCTTTCTCAAAAGCTTTTGAAAGTAAACTTCCCCTGTTGGTTCTGAAGCAACATTAACAAAATTATGATGCTTCTAAAACACACACACAAAAGGAAAAACTCCCTTTTTAACAGAAAGAAACCTCTCTGTTAGGCAGAATGAGGCTCAGGCCTGCTTGGGGGTGAAGTAGTGAATATCAAAGTCATAATGACTGTTCTGTGCAGTTTGTGCATTACTGACACTGCTCAATGATCCACCTGTTTGAGTTGTATTCCAATAAGACCACCATTTTTAATCACGAACCAAAAGAACAAGTTTCTTTCATTTCTGACTGCCATCTTTCTGATCCATAGATCCATACCACCAGGACCCAGCCAGGTGTAACCCAGGTAAGGCTAAACCTTAACATTTCCATTTTCTTAACATGGTCTGTATGTAAAATATCTTCCAGGGCCTAAAAAGCAAAGCCTTAAGCCTACAGGATGGTCAGTAGTGAGCAACACCTGAGGGTTGCAAAAAAAACCCCAAAACATCTAGTCTTATGAAATCTGTGAAAATGACCCTTATATCTGTAAACAGATATAAGGGTTCACAAGCGCTGGGGCTCACAGTCTCATTCTGGATCATTATTGAATAAAATCTTTACTAAATGTTATAAAAAAAATTTCATTCATCATGTCAGGATTACATCCAGCATTATCCAGGATATGATCATTAGTCAATGACTGGTTGTGTTAAAGAGTTCAGCTGTCACCCTCGATTTCTGTCTGATCCACCCCTCGTTCATCACATCAAGTTTCAAAACCTCAAGTTGGCTAAAGTAGAAAATAAAACTGACCTTGAGGCCTCACAACCAGATTACACCAATCGGTGATGAATTTGCGTGTGTGTGTGTGTGTGTGTGTGTGTGTGTGTGTGTGTGTGTGTGTGTGTGTGGAAACGACTGCATTTTTTTTTCTGACCACTGGACTACCTGATGTCAGTAGTTGTCAAACGTTTTCTGCCGCACCTCAGAAGCTGGAAAGTCTGATACACCAATTTTAAAATTAGTTCAACATGGGTAAAAGGTCAGCACAATGGGATCTAGATCTCTGTGTCCCACCCCAAAAGTTTGAAAACCACTGGTATGAATTAACTATGAACCTGTTAAAATACTTTACTAAAAAGCGTGTCTTTCCTGGGTTTGATTCCCCTGACAGAATCCAGTCCAGACTTCTCAATGGACTTTCACTGCAGAGGACCAGATGGAGGTAACTTCTGTCTAATGTTATTTATTTATTTATTAACCTTTATTTAACCAGGAAGATCCCATTGAGATTAAAAACCTCTTTTTCAAGGGAGACCTGGCCAAGATAGGCAGCAGCAGATGTCTCAGAATTACAGAAATTACTCAAACACAGGCAGCAACAACACACATGCAACAATAAGTGAAAGAATACAAATAAAATAAAAAATAAAATTCAAATAAAAATAAAAAAGTCAGTTAAAATGACAATCAATCTAATTGAAACAGTTACATGTTATGGACTTGGCCTCAAGGATTCGTAGTTTAGACTTAAAAGCACTTAATGAAATGAATTCAGTCATTTTCCATTCCTTCTGCAGTTTGTTCCAAGCCAAGGGTGCTAAATGGACAAAAGCTCTTTTACCAAGTTCAGTTCAGGAAAATGGAACAGAAAGCAACAAGTAACCATGCGGACGAAGAGAATACCGACCAGCATGTTTCATTACAAGCAGGGAACATAGATAAGAAGGCAGCAACCCAAGTATCGCCTTATATATAAAACTGTATAAATGAGAGTTCCTCCGACTTACCAAAGCAGGCCATCCTACCTGAGAGTATAACTCACAGTGGTGAGTCTGAAATTTACAGTTAGTGATGAACCTCAAAGAAGCATGATACACAGAATCAACCATTCGAAGACATTGAGCAGAAGCATTCATATATAGAATATCACCATAATCCAGCACAGTCAAGAATGTTGCAGCAACAAGCCGCTTCTTTGTATTAAAAGAGAAACACAACTTATTTTAAAAATAAAATCTCAGTTTTAACTTCAGGTTTTTTACAAGATTCTCTACATGTGGTTTGAAGGTAAGCGAGTCATCAATTAAGATTCCCAGATATTTATAGGTGTGAACCAACTCTATTTTATTACCTTCAAGAGTGGTTACTGATGGGATTGTTTGGGCTCGTCTCCTTGATTTAGAAAACAACATGAGCTTTGTTTTGTCTGCGTTGAGAACAAGTTTAAGCTGAAGTAATGAGTGCTGGACAGCAGAAAAGGCTTTCTGCAAGGTGTCAGTGGCTTGGACAAGAGTTGAACCACAGCTGTAAATAACTGTATCATCAGCATAGAAGTGCAAGTTTGCATCTGGCACATGTAGACTAAGATTGTTTACGTAAATGATAAATAGAAGGGGACCTAATACAGAACCCTGTGGCACTCCATTGTGCACTGTAACAAAGTCAGAACATAGACCGTCAGATTTAATGCACTGAGTCCTGTTACTGAGGTAGTTTGAGAACCATGCCACTGCTCTCTCAGAGAGTCCTGACTGGAAGAGTCTAAGTTTTAAAATACAGTGATCAACAGTGTCAAATGCTTTTGACAAATCAATAAAAAGGGATGCACAGTGTTGTTTTTTTATCAATGCAATAGTATTATCATTTACCACTCTAATTGCAGCTGTGATAGTACTGTGATTCTTCCTAAAGCCTGATTGATATTCAGATAAAATGGCATTGGTGTGTAAAAACTCCTTTAACTGCTCACACACAAGAGCTTCAAGAACTTTGGCCAGCACAGATAGATTAGATATTGTCCGACCTTTGGTGTAGTTTACATCATTCTGCACCAGTGGTATTGATAATATTTATATTTTGCCCTGAGTGTAGCTTAATAGTTACAGTCAGACCACATTTGGCCAATTGGAAGTATAAAAATTGGTAACATGAGGCAACGGCTATGCTGGGTGCTGTCCAAATGGCCACGAAAGTAAACAAATTTGAATGTGTCATATCAGTCCATGTTTTAAGAACAACCAAATTCATAGATGCCCTCAGACAAGCAACAATCTTGAGTGGATTTAAACTTGCAACGATGATCTTTCTTGGCTCACTCAAATGTGGCATTGCAAATTTAACTGGGAAATGTGGATTTTTAAGATGGAGCTTGGAAGAAACTTTCCTTTGTCAGTGCTTATTTGAAAAGTTGTAATTTGTGTGTCCATAGATAGATGCAGATGTAAGTCAGTCAGAATGAATATGAGAACCTATGAGAAGAACAACTACAACTATGGTGAGTCATCTGAAGTTTTTGTTTAAAGTATTATTTTTATTTTCTTTTTTACACTTAATGTAAATGCATAATTTATTTGAGGTCACATTTTCATATATATGTGTATATAATTTTACTGAGATACAAGTCAGATCGGATGCTCTGAGATGATTTTGGGATCTTGTTTTTCATGTTTAATACCTGGAAAAGCCTATATTATGGAGAGAGAGTGTCATTTGTTGTTTAGCTTTCATCAGGTGGCTAATCTTGTATCATATTTGATGCTCAGATGCTATTGGTGACACTAATAATGAACCAGTGTCTTTAAAGTAATGTGATCTGAGTAATCCCATTGTTCCTTTTCACAAGTCTGTAAAATCAGTACTTGACTTGCTTTATACCTTAACCGCAAGAAGGTTTTTAACAACCTCGTACACAGATATTTTCTCCCTGAATATAAAAGTAAAACAATTCTGTGCTCCAACTAGAAATAAATTGGAGACAAAAATGCTTGAGGCCAGAAAGGCTTTTCCTGATGAATACAGCACGCAGGCTTGATTTGGCAAATCCAGCCGAGATTTCCATGTGGTCCTCACTAATGCTTTTGGCCACAAAATCCATTTGGGAAAGCTTTTAGATTTTTATTTTTTTCCAAGCAATCATTAAACAAGAGCCCACTTTCAAAACTGTCCGATATAATTGAAACAGAGAAGTTTAGTAAACCTGGTAGCATGCCAGAGTGCACAAGGTGGTCTTTATAAATCTTACTGCTTGCATTCTCCCTTTGCTAATTAACACTGATTCTGATATTACACTGGAATCCAACCTGCCGTGCTGGTTCTGCTTACTTCTCATCCATCTGTGTAGCTTCCATTTCCTCGTTTAGTGGCCTTTTTCTTCTTCTTCTTCTTCTTTTTTTTTTTTTTTTTTTTTTTTTCGTTACAGTGATGTCTGTTTTTCTGCGTTAGTTGCATTCTTTGGTATGTTAACCCTGAGACTTCTGCATAGGTTTGTTTTTGTTAGGATGACAGTTTAGCAAATTCCGTGCTCTGGGCTGGTGCTGCTGGATAATTAATATATACATTTTTTATTTTACTTTTGAAGTGACGGGTTTGTAATCAGTAAGTCTAATAAACACGTTTTAATTGTGAAAAATAGGCCACAGGGCTTTTTGGAAGATCAGTTTCTTGACTGTCTCTCTATTAGCCTCATGTGTCAGCGCTTGAGATTTTCTAATGTGAGCATGTCAAGTCTTTTTTTTAAAAAAAAATAAAATGCACAACAGAAAAGTTGGGAACTTGTATATCATCAACATGCAAACACCACATATGTTGCATACTACATGCCAGTTGGAGTCCTGGTCATGTTAGCCCCTGATATATAATATTAAATGTATCTTTAATAGCTTTGTAACATTTAGGTCAACTTACCCAAGTCATAGCTAGCTGTCTAACTGCCCTGAGCTGGTTATTTGTTTAGAAAGTGCATATATCAGTTTTATATCTTTTGATTTGTACCATTATATGACTGTCTCCACTTGCATTTTGCTAGTGATAATGTTAGCAAAAATGATACAGTTAGCTAGCTAGCTATAACTTAGCCAGATCCTGATACATGTACATATTCCAAGTAGGTTGTGTGGATGTAGTTGTATTAACAGTAGCTAACAGTGTAAATGCCTGTAAATGGCCTGTATTTATATAGCGCTTTACTAGTCCCGAAGGACCCCAAAGCGCTTTACATATCCAGTCATCCACTCCCATTCACACACTGGTGATGGCAAGCTACATTGTAGCCACAGCCACCCTGGGGCGCACTGACAGAGGCGAGGCTGCCGGACACTGGCGCCACATTAGCCAACATTAGGCAGAAAAACGATAGCTCAGCATTAGCATTGATATCCAAAGTCAAACTACCTTCCATAACTCAGGTTCCCCGGAGTTTAATTTTTTTTTTTCAGGCAGACAAGCTTCATTAGTCAGTGTTTGAGTTTCTTGCTTGCTGACTTGGACAAATTGCTCAATGCCATTAGCTTCCTTACCCACGCTGTGCTGTCCAGTAAAGTTTTCACGAGTAAAATGTGGTATGCATGTGTTTAATAAGGTCTGGTACCAGGCCAAGAAAAATTAAATAATGATTCACACTTAAACCAGGAATTTAAAAAAACATAACAAAAGGGTGTGTTTTTATGGGTTGGTGCGCATTGGTAAGAGGAATTTCTGAATATCTCATATTCAGTTTCCATGCTGGTGCCTTTGTTCTGCAGTGATCAGAGCAAGGGTCAAGGACGTGAGGAATCGCGGTCTGGAGCCCACTGCTGTGGTGGACGTGAAGGAGGTGATCAAGTCTTCTCTGGTCAACATTCCCAAGATGACGCTGACACTCTACTACTCATCCTCCTGCCTGTGTCCTAAGCTGACTCCTGGAGAAGATTACATCATTATGGGCTACGAGGACGGTGAAACCTCAAAGTATGGGCAGTGGAAGATATAACTGATAATATAGTTATTGACAAGAAGAAGTTGGTAAGATAGAAGTCCAGAACTTGTTGAGACTGGGCCCGTGCTTTATCTAGAGAAAAATCTCACTCATAGAACCAGTATGCTGTCAGACTTTCTGAGACAGCTTCCGATTGCCCCTTTGCTCTGCAGGGTGCTATTGTGATAAATTACTGATCACAGCCAAATGTTACTTTTTTCCTTTTTTTTCAAAAAAGTCATATTTTAGTTTCTTCTTTTGCTAGCTGTTAAACTATGCCAAACATTGTTAAAATTTTGTCTTTGCAGGTTGCTCCTGATTGACAGGTCCATTGCTCAGAAGTGGAAGGATAGAATTGGCAGGAAGGTCAAGGTGCGTAGTTAAATATACCTGATTTTGGTTCTGGGTTAAAATAGAAAGTCTCTAGTGCTGACTGGTTTCAGACCCTTTGCTCTCAACTCTTTTCTTTTTTCCCCCCATCTTCTGCCAACTATGAGCAAATTACTACTCAGGCAAAACTGAGTCAGCAATTTAAAATAAATTATCAGTTTTCTTTGGAACAGGCTTGCAGCTCTTGTTTTCTCACACTCTGAAGATTTGGCATTGTGACTGTGGTGAAACACGCGCCCATCATTGTCATTGCACATGGCAGCGTGCACCGAAACTGCTCAGCGCACTGTAGTGTTAATGTTTGAAATGTACCAGAGCAGGAGCATCGGGATTCCCCAGAGACTTAGAGGGAGATTTCAACAGTTGGAAAAACTGAACAGCTCTGCTGAAACCTTTTAAAAACAAAGATTCATGTTTTGCTTTGTTTTCTGTTTTTACTACCTTTTTTGTTTTCTTTGAACGTGTATCATTTAGGGGAAGATTGCAGCAAGTCAGTCGCCATAGGCTTGAGCATAAATGATTACGACTTTGCGATCAGTGACTAATACATTGATTGTAGTACCCTCTCTAGAAAAGTAACATTGACAGCGATAGTGATCAATAAAATGGTGAAGAGCAGCAACCAAGGATCTTTATTAGGGATTGTATTTTTAGTTGCTTATTGTCTCCAAAGATGGGGCTGATCATCTTTCACTTTTCTGTCTTTCCTTCTGTCCAGAGATGGAACCAGATGCTGCACAGGAAAATTCAGAGTCGCCACTGAGATCTTCCGACTTTGTGTGCGTGTGACCGTGTGTGTGTAGATATTGCACTATTACAGGCTGTTGTAGCTGAATGTAGTTCATCTCTTCATCTGCCACTGTTTGAAGTCAGTTTTGTCATTTACTTCCTTTGCACAAACATCAATTAGTGTGTGTGTGTGTGTGTGTGTGTGTGTGTGTGTGTGTGTGTGTGTGTATACACCTAAAGCACTCAGTTAAGAGGGAGGAGCTTAAAATTGCGTGCAGTCATGTACTTTTATTTTTTACTTTTTCCCCCTGCGGTGGCTGTGTTGGCTACACAGCTCCTCTTCATGGTTACAGTTTTTATCAATCCTGGATGTTGGCCATGTTACCATGGTGATGGGATGGACGACATTTGAATGATACGAAAGCCATTTGGACTTGGACATTTTGAATACATCTGTAGCCATGACCTGCCTTCCACTGAGCTCCTAAGAAAATGAAACGTGGATATCTGTGCTTTGTTCAGACAGCAGTGTGAGTAGAAAGCAGCAGAAACTTGTTTTCCTGAATATCATTAGATCCAGTTATCGATGGATTACTGACCTGTGCCTCATGAGCACAGGTCACAGCTTTCTGTTTTGACAAATTCCAACTTTATAATCTGCAAAGAGCTTCAAAACAGTCACATAGATGTGTAAAAAGACAGTAAATGACTGCAAAGATATGGATAACAAGTTGAAGACTAACAACCATATAAAGAGATACAAATTATCAAAACTCTGTGTGGCACTGTTTTAAATAAAAGAAAAGCCCTTTTTAAAATTGCCTGTAAAATTCACATTTTGCAAATTTGTTAGACATGAATAACACATTTTTAAACATTTTGTAAAGCTTTTTATAACCTTTTTTTAAAGCAGCTGTACGTAAAGAATAAAACCAAAAATCTTACTGCTTTGATATGGCATTCAGTATTATGATTTCTTGTTGGCTGATAGTTTACGTGGGCATTATGGGGGTGGGGGGCAGATGTAGGACATCAGTTCCATTATGCTTTTGTTTAACAAATGTTTATTCTCCCCTCAAATCTGACCAGCAAACATATTCTAACATGCATTTACTGTTTTGGTACCTGTTAAAAATTAGTACTATATTTGTGCGACCCACACCGTGACCAATAAAAACTTTTTTTTTTCTAAGTAAAATTTTAAATAGAAGAGGAATGTGACCGTAACTTAAAGAGGGAGTACACCCCAAAATAAAATGTAATCCACCATATCACTGTGCATAAGGATGCCCGCGTCTGCTCGTGACAGGATGTAAACGCTGATGGCGTCACCCTCGTCTGAACTGTAGTGTTGGTAGTGTCAATGTTTCTATGGCTGATATATCCAAAACTGGACGTTCTGCACCAAAAATATTCATACATTTACATACACATCTCAGTACATGTGAAAGCCAACTGTGGGCCATAAAACCTTTTTTATATTTGCAATCATTTGACTAAAAAAAATTATCAATATGTGATAAATTCATAAAATGACAGTCGCAAGTCAGAAAACACACGATGGCAGACAAAAAGTCCTTAAATGTGTGCTTGTTGCATTTCTCTTAAATTCGGTAATATTAATCTGTATTACATGGATCCTGTATTGGTACATATCTCTTGTGGAGCACAAAAGCCCCACCAACATTATGTCCAAACCTATTTATGAAGGGCAGCCAATCAGAAGAAGGTGATCTCGAATGGCATGCGAAGGGAGCTAAAATAGACTGCACTGTTTTAAGGCCAAGAAAAATAAGGATTATCTTGAGCTGAGAATCATCCAAAGCTAACTGAATAGAATCCAAAAATATAATTTAAAAAAAATCATGTTGGAAATGTTAGAAAACGGAATGGTTAACCAGTTTTAACAGTTCTCGTTTAAAATTGTAGGTAGATATTAAAAAAGGGACTTTGTAACACGTTATTTTTGTTGCGACTAAACTCTAGGCTTTTATTGGAGTTCTCTGTGGACGCAGCTATTGACTTTGTGCAAGAGGCAAAGTAAAAATGTATTCCCATTATGATATTCACGTACTATATACTGACATGTAGCACACATGAAGTGCATTACCGTGACATAATGTGCTGTTGGGTTGGCCACAAAATCTGGGGAATGGATATAATGATGATGAAGCATATAAAATAATGACTTTTGCACAGATTGACAATAAAAATACTCTACTGTTGGTCGTGTGACCAAGGTAAGTTGGCGTCATTTGCCTTAAGCATTCCCTTTTGTCTGTGTGTTTTGTGGTTTTCTTCTCAGAGGAATGGCAGGCTTTGCAGACTTTTCCTTGGATGTTAATCTCTTACATCTGAAAAATGTATGTGCATCACCTCTACTTTTAAAGTCATTTGAAAAACTTTTTTTGTTGTTGTTGTCACAGCAGCCATCCAGACTGTTACCATTTCCACCTGTGCTGTCCCTACTCTGACAGATGTGATCAGTGAGCAAAGTCTTTTTCTTTTCTTCTTTTTTTTTTTTAATTGAACTGCAATTTGCTGCTGCTGCTGTCTGAACACAGCCTCAGATAAACAGTATTCTCATTATCGCACAGTAACTCTGTTCATGTAAACACACTAACACTCAGTGCCACACTACTCTGTACTAACACCCTGATATGTTCAATTCTGGACTTCTCGTAGCAGTGTGAACCATTAAACATTTAGACAAGATAAGCTGGAGTCTGTCTGTTTTTGGGGTTTTTTGTTTTGTTTTAAAAATCGGCCTTAAAATTGAGGCTGATTCATACCATATAGGGCTTCACCACCTTGAACTACACCAGATTAAAAGCAATAAAGCTGAACTCTCAGAATTTCAGTGTTTCTCATTGATGGGAGTAAAGTTTAACAAAGCAGACCAGTAGCCGCATGAACTAGCCACTGTGTGTGTGTGTGTGTGTGTGTGTGTTTGTGTCCTGAGTACTAATTTCCAGCAGTGTTTTCTCAGCTGCAGTTTCCATGAGAGGGGAGAGAAAATGTTTTCATGGATTTACTGCCATTACACCTCCTTATCCTCCTCCGCTTTAGTCCTCCACACTCTTGTCCTCTCTGGTCTGTGCTCCGTGTTGACTTCAGCTGACTGCCTGACTGAAAACACACCTGGTGCTGGGATAAGGTGTAGTCTGTTTCTGGAGGCTGAGTGGTTCTATTCATGTTCCTGAGTGCTGACACAGCAGAGAGTTTGACACCGGCCGACCTTGTTGACAGAAGTTAAAGCTGCTTTAAATCCTTTTTTTCCCCCCAACATCTGTTCATCAAGTTCTTAAACACTCATTGAAATAAAACTAAAAAGCACAAGTAGAAATGTTTCTTTGGCTTTTCTCGTGTGTC